>NC_077223.1:69346206-69626709 GCF_024763615.1 Phlebotomus papatasi
GGAGCTTTTCAAAATACATTTATGACACCCAATTAGAAGGCAATTCATATTAGTCAGTCAATTCTTTGTCACTCAATGCGGAACTCCCTGTCCAGATAATCACCTACGATCTGAAATATCATAATTTTCAATTTTTAAAGTTCAAAGTTCAGACCATCCGGAGCGTTTATTCTTCAACCGATTTGCTTAATTTTGGATTTTTTGGAAAGGTATTGAATTTTCCAACCTGACTACATTGATTTTAATCGGTAATGAGTCAACATTTCCTAGAGGAGTTTTCACCTTTTTTAATCTGTATAAGACATAACACTAAGACTACAAATTTTTTCAATCTTTCATCTATAAATTTATGTTTTTCGACTTCTCAACTCTGATAGCAAAAAAAAAGTATTACAAAATAATGTTTTCACAATTAAAGAAATATTCATTATGAATTTTATTATCAGCAGAATATTCCACTTCGATTTCTATCAGGAGTCACAATATCTATGGCATATTTTTTCCAGTGATTTAGTGATTGTTTGTTGGGTTGTGCGGAATCAGAAGGAGAGGGAGAAAAAGAAAGAAGTAATCTATGAGAGGATTAAATTGAGATTTTGGAATGAGATACAGCATTCAGTCCCACTTAAGTGATACAAATAATATGTGAAGAGATAATCTTCAATAGTGGCAAATAAGCTGTGAGAAAAAAGACGACTCTGTGAATGACCACGGGGGAGAAAGAAGAGGTTGGGATTCTTGAAGGAACAGGTAGCTTCAATCACTCCATCAATGGAGGTGAGGACATGACCGTGAGGGAAGCCGAAGAAGAATGGAATGAAGAAGGCACCCATGCAGAGATGAAACCAATAATTTGTGAACATGTTGCTGAAGAGACCCAAAAAAATTGATGCCTGGCGGTATTTTGGTTGAAAGAGGCAAAAGAGAGGGAGTCATATAGGGAGATTATCCCTATACATACTCCATCAAGGATACCCCTTGGCCTTCTGCTTGTAAATGGGTGAGGGTCAAAATTCTCAGTCTCTTCTCAATGGGCAAACAGATTTTTTTTCATATGACCGTTGAGGTGCTCAAAGAGATGCATGTGAATCGCTTAAAGACTCCACCGCCAAAGACATCTTCATGGAAGATCACAGCCAATGGGCAATATTTGTACACAGTCACTTTCCCATGGGTGTTAATTCATATTATTGGACATTTAGTTATTGTCACAAAAAAAAGGTACATTATTATGAAAAAGAAAGCGACATGCAAAGGATCTCCATATAACTTATCTAATGTTATTTATTTTGAACCGTTATGACAGTGCAAGATACACATGAATGGTAGTTTTTGCGGCA
This sequence comes from Phlebotomus papatasi, assembly GCF_024763615.1. Lineage (NCBI taxonomy): Eukaryota > Metazoa > Arthropoda > Insecta > Diptera > Psychodidae > Phlebotomus > Phlebotomus papatasi. Next base: position 69,347,547 of record NC_077223.1, read on the forward strand.
TCCTTTGAAGATGTATCTTAACCATTTTAAGAGAATAACACACAGGAAGATGTACTAAGTGAAAATTGTAGAAAAATATTGAAAATTTTATTGGTGCTTTAATTTTTATATACATTTTCTTGATGTCTATAAATGGGATTCCAAGAATAAATGAGTTCAAAAGAGTTTATTTAGGTAAGAGACTTCACCAAAGAATGCCACCCGATCTCCTATATTACATATAATACGCATATATATTACAGAACAAAGAGACGAAGCACATTTTGAGAGACATATGAATTATTTTCATTGCCATTGAGCATTATTTTGTGGGTGGTTTCTTTTTGGGTGGTGAAATATTCCTTGTTTATAACGCAACTCATGAATTTTATAGCAGAGAAATCATATGCATTTGGGTCTCAGAATCCCATCTTTGACGTTTTTTTTTTGTGTATTAACTCCAGCGACATAAGATTTTCCATCCTGGTTGTGTCTCTTCAATAAATAATAGATTGAAGACTCTCTTCACATGATACCCTTCTTGCTTATGCATAAATCCCATAATATACTTGACTGTTTTTGTCTGCAAAATTTTTCTCCAGATTTTCTTGTCGGAGTGTGTGTTATTCCCAAATACCTAAGTTTACGTGTTCCACACGACAAATTGCAATTAGGCAGTGTTATCTAAAAATAGATAAGGCAAAGAGAATGGTGAAAAATTGTGATGAAGATCAAAGAAGAGGAACAATATTTTAAAACACTTGTTCACACCATTAAAAGGCATTTGGGAGACGAAAATATTCTCACACATAAGGAGAAAATATGTTGGGGTCACAAGCTGATGAATTTACATAGTGCTCGATGTACGATGTAACAGGTTTGAAGATGTCATTTTCTTTTAGCAAAGGTTTTGCAATATCAATTTGTCGATTCAAATTGTATACATTTAAAATTTGCAATTAGGAAGTGCTTTTTTTGGTAATTTTACTCATAATTTTTCACTCATAAAATTTAATTTTTAAGGATCATTCACATTTAGTGAAATATTCACTATCATAAAATATTTTAAAGCTACCTTCTTTTCTCAATGGCTAAAGGTTGAAATGATTTGAATACTTTAATTAAATTTCTAAATACTTGTGGCTATTGTTGTACACTGAGAGAAATCCGAGAAAGTTAAAATAACATTCCGAAAATGTTAATTTTACCCTGCATTATTGATCCGAAATCGGTGGAAATATTACCCTTTTTAGGTGTATTGGGGGTTAAAATTACCCTTTTTCATGTTAATTTTACCCTTAAAAAGGTGTAAAATTAGCATTAAAAAATGTTGATATATTTTTACACATAAAAAGTGTTAAAGTTATGAGGAAAAAAAGTTAATCGCACCCTCTTTTTTTCTCAATATAAGCATTATCCACGTTTGATTGTATATTGAATCCCTTAAAATATTTGAGTCTCATTGCGTTTTCTGATTGTCTAATACTTTTAAACGCTCTGGCTTACAATGGCTTATTAAAGAATTGTAGACCTTAATGTTTTTATATAAACTTTCAAGTTGTGACCAAGAAGATAATGTGATTTGTCGATTTATCGAAATTTCCGAGATACTTAAGCAAAAGATTTTTAAATGAAATTTTAGATCTTAAGGCGCCAAGACGATATTGCAAATTCCTGAAAAAAATCCCAATTACTCAAAAAGTTAACACGATTATAGTTAAAAACTTAATTCAAAAATTTAATCTTACAAGGGGTCATGTCCCAATATTGCCAACAGATTTACTACTGCAAGGTTCTGGTAAAATACAATTCCTTTTGGAATAAAAGAGATGGTAAAGCGTCCCAGCTTTGCGGAGTGCTGGAACTCACGAGAAAGAGCTCTACGTGTACTATCTTTTCTATCAATACCGATTAAATGGATTAAATAGATTTATAAATTTAAAGAACCATTCCAAAATTTAAAAAAAGCACACTTTAGCATGGGTAGCAAGGATACGGACAAATAACAAAAATAAATCCGAGAAAGATGTATCATTTACGGGTACATTACCGTTTACGTCTGATGAATCTGGGTTGGAAATTTCAAGATTAAAAAAAATCAAAATTAATGCAAATCGGTTGAAAAATAAGTCCTCCAAGTAGTTAAACTTTGACCTTTGAAAATGTTATATCGATATGGTTTTCGAACATACAGTGAGTGTCAATAGTTTGTTGCCTAATGTATATTAAGAAACTAAAGGGAAAAATTATAGAAAAATTTACCTTTCCAATTTATTTTCTTTTTGCAAATGAGTTCCTTGTAATCCGTAGATTTTATATACGGTGTCAGCCAAAATCCCGAAAGTCAAAATCCCGAACGCCAAAATCCCGAACGCCAAAATCCCGGAAGCCAAAATCCCGAAAGCCAAAATCCCGAATGTTCAAAATCCTAAGCCCTAGTATGAAAATGGGACGAATCAGAGTTCATGTAGGTCCATGGATAAATCAAGTTTTACTGAACACATAAGAAATTTATAGTGGAATATTTGATTAAAATTTTTTGGACTTTCTGACAAGGAATTTAAAAAAAAAATAAATAAAGCCTCAATGACGCTATGCAACAATTTTAAACTTTAGGATTTATCTTTTGGTTCTCATGGTATTTTCTCTATTGCCTCTATTGCCAGTACGAGTTTTAAAAACGAGAGGGTCACAAAATGGGCGGTAAGGAAAAGTCATTCTTTTTACTTAAAGCAAAACATAATTCTAGAAGCTCGTAAGAAAAAGAAATGGGGACACCTGTATCCCTATCGTCTTTAAAGGGTTAACTCATCTGAAAATAGTAAATATTTAGTTTTTGACATCAGATGACCCTGCTCTAAGTAATCTTATCCACCGCAAAGTAAGCTTTTTTCAAAAAGTTTTTTTTTTTAATTAAGCCCCAATCTAAATGGCTGAATTGTTAAGATTTTAAAATTATAATTTCAGAAAATTATAATTTAAATGTTGAGTTTTTATATGCTTCTTAAAACCTAAGAGCTCGAATTAAATTATTTTTTTATTATGTTAAAAAATCTGTTTTTTTAGTTTTCTTAACAAACGTAACCCCTTAATGCGCTATTCACTTATGTCTGTGCGATTTCCTAAACTTCGTACAATCCTGGAGATAAATATGAACTTGTATTGTTTTTACTTGATCTTCGAATGGTGCTTAAAATTTAGCATACTTTACCCTAAATTTTCAGCTTTTTCTAATCAATTTCATATGGCTTTACATTTGTATTTTTTGGATTCCTTCACAAAAACAGGCCTTAATTTAAAAACCAAACTATACAAAATATAACTGACCTTTGAGATGAAGACGAGAGTATTTTTTGTCACATATTTTTGAAAATTGATAATGTAAATATTTACAATGTTTACAATACTCTATTAATTAAACATTAAATAATTTTACACAATGAGGAAGCAACTCAATTTTTTCAGCCTCTTCCCAGTTGCGTGGCACAAATGGTAAAAGGATGATTACCCAGAACTTATAAAAGATTCTTTTTCATTGTGTCTCAATGGCTTGAGAGTGGTAGTGCCTGAAAACATCCTCTACAAAAAAAATATTATTAATCATAATTCCCTATTCATACAATTTTGATCCCCTGTCAAATGGTGGTGCATTATTTAATGCTGTGCTGTGCAGGAAATAGAAGATGAGCACAATAAAATTGTGTGGCGTGTAAATGGGGTTGAATTTCGTGCTCTTCTCGATGTTTTGCTAAAGGGAACAAAATAAGGAGAGTGTGGGCATGGAAAAAAATCTCTGAATCTCTTCATAAAGTCTTTCGGGGAATTATTTGGGTTTGTGCGATAAATTGAGCTTTAGCCCGAGCTTCCGTCACAAATTAATGCTGAGACAGAGATTCTTTCGGGAGGAATTGTCGTGTTGCGCCAATGTCTGCCCCAGAGGGTAAAACGATCATCCACCACCCTCTCTGGTATGTTGAGCACCTCTCAATGCTGTCATCGTTATGTCGTCACATCCCTCGGAGCGACCTAGGGAACATGGGGAGTGAAAAAGAGAGCTCGAACGACTAATTAGCGAATTACGAACAATGTGCGGGAAGGCCTTTGGTTATTGTTGATGTTCTCCCGAGGATTTTGCGTGTGCATTGTTCCCTCCCTCGGAGTTCACCATCCACACAGCCATCCATCGTGCCGGGATGGTTTCATTAACCCTTCCTCATCCTCCGCACCACCTAGCCAACATGAAGCACATCAGTGTTTTGCAGCCAATCGCAGTCGAGTAATGGCTTTAATTTTTTCGTACAGCTTTGCAATTTCATGAAGGATTTTTATTGAGACATCTGGTTAAGAATTAAGTCTTACTGTCATAGAGCCATCGTCTTTTTTATTAGTTTTTAATTAGACAACAACACTGTACAGTACATTCATGTAGATGTGGCAGTATTCTACACGTGAAGTATTTGATTAATCCTTAATTTCTTTAATTAATGTGCAAAAACAATTACTTCAAAACTCCATTCTAGTTAAGGTCATTAACCTAATGTCTTGTGTGTTGGAAACACATTAACACAGAACTCCTAATAAAATAACACAGAAGCTCTATTATGTTGGACACATCAAAATTTTATGTTGAATGTCTTTTTTCTGCTAAAAACTGGAAGTACTTTAAGGTACGAGAAAATAGGGCAGTGTCGTAAATATGGGCTAATTATAAACACTGAAATTTTTTTAAATTAGATATGAGATTTTGAAGAACGAAACCTATATGAATTAATAGATACTAATAAAGATGCTTGTCCAATGAAGAAATGGTCGATATAACACCAAGTTGTGGAAATAAAAATCATTGTTTATAAACTACAACATGGACCCCATGTTTACTACTGTCCCAGTCTCTCCTACACTAAGATAGTTCCGAACACTGCGATTTTTATCATTATTTGTGACTAGAGTGACAATACGAGCATAACTCTTCTTTAACGCTAAGTACTTAATAAATGCCTTTGTAATAGTCCTTAATTAAGTAATTTGTATAAATAATATAAAAATTATTTTTACTAAGTACTTATATAAGGACTTTCTGTTAAGTACTTTTTAAGCAGTTACCTTAATGCTAATACAACATATTAAATTTTTCATACTTTTTATTTCTTAAAGAAAAACAAAAAAAACCTAATTGGCAAGATGAACATATTGCTACCAGACCAGACTACCGGACGGAAATATTGTCCTCAAATCCCTCAGACGGAATAAATATTTCAGATTCAGTTGGAACAAAAAATCAATAGGACGATCATTTCAATGTTAATGAAAATTTTGTAAAAAGTAAATTCTCAAACATAAATTTATTCTACTCAAGGTAAGGTATACATTCCCGAGAGGGGGAGGTGGGGTTACTTTTAGCTGTGGGGCTAGTTTGTTATACGACTTTTCCGCCTATTTCTAAATGAAGCTGGTCCTTATAATTATTTTATTTAGATCCACAATTATTTTGTGTATCCAAACTACATCATGTAAAAACCCAGAGAAATAAGCGAAAAGATGGTATAGAAATGTGGTCCCACCTTCCCTTATCCGGATTATACGCTGGTAAGATTTAAGTGGTCTTCAGACTAGAGGTTTAGCCCAGTTCCCGAATGTTTTAAATTACTAAATACCAAGCAATTTTAGTGATTTTTAAGAATCTAATGGGCCGTTTATCCTTAATAACCAATTTTAAGTCAAAATTTTCTAAAAAGTCTTGACTAATAAGAATTTATATAATATAAGCCATATGACTAAGTCTTAGGACCGAAGCCTGTATTACACTCCTGGATCAAGCGCTGAAGGAAAACTTTAACAGAATATGGGACAATTACTTATTAGAAATTTACACTTCCGTATCGTAAATTGAGAGCATGAAAGAAACGATTTAACAGATTTTCTGGCACTTGAGGACAATAGGGGAATGTAGGCATGGTTCGCACAGAGTGAACCTTCAAACGGTACGAATTTTCTCTTTGTTTGCAAAGACAAAGAGCTGACTTACCATTTCTCATCTCATTTCATGAGCTTAATAATTATCTATCTTATAGCTAAGAAATAACAAACTAGCTCTTTGCGAACAAAGAGAAAATTTGCGTCGTTTGAAGGTTCACTCTGTGCGAACCATGCCAACTTTCCCCTACCATCCTCGGTATAGTGAGGACTAGTGAGAACCTCTATATACTTACAAAAGCAAAATGCAACAAGAATGTCAAATTATACTTCACTTTTTTCACTGATCTTCACTTTTTATAAATGTAAGGTAAAATACCCTCTAGTCTGCCGGTTTCTCAACTCGGCCAGTTGAATTATTTAACCAATTTATTAACGTTTTATAGTCAACTTCTATGAAATTTTCACTGATTTACGTTATATACAATATAATATAATACACCCTATAATGTTAAATCGGTAAGACCATATTATAACAAATCTAAGTAAATTGAATAAATAGTCGCACTGACCGAGTTGAGAAACCGGCCGACTACAGGGTACTTTACCTTACTACCACTAAAAGACTAAATGAAAATTTAGTGAAAGCATTACCTGTACTTAATAACATTTTCTAGGTTTTTCCGAAACATCAACTTGTTCCATGTCTTTTTACCCAATGGTTAACATAATGTACTGTGTCGCTCCTGTTGCTCAAAGAATGCCTTAATGTTAAGGACTTAATAAGTACTAATTAAGGACTTGTTTTATACACTTGGGCAAAGCTTGTTTTTAAGAGCATGGACAATGCCTTTAATTATAACATTGCTCTAGTAACAGCTTATCTTGGGTTATCCAAGACAGTCCAAGTAATTTGTAAAAGTTAAAAATATACCGCGACAAAACTTTTATTTTCTTGGAAACCAAGTTATTTTCTAGGATCCTAAATAATATCGCCTCGTGAGCTGTTCACACATTCCAAAATTATGTGGATCTACTCCAATTTCATTTGCAACACAGTTCAGTTTTCTACTGGTATACTAACTTCCTTTCATCGGTATAATCTTAATGAGAATGACCTCGATTTGCTAGAATTATTTATTTTGTCTAAGGATCGAAGCCGTAAGGTTCTAGTTTCTATTTTTAGAATATAGTTTTCTAACTCATAACTTAACTTTAAACTTCTACAAATATCTTCTTTCTGCGTGAAAGGAACGTATTTGTCAACAATAAAGCTTAAAAGGATTCTAGAAAACATATTACTCAACCTATTGAGGCAAATATGAATTCATTTGAAAGGTCTCAGGGGTCTCGGGATATTAAATAAGTCTGAATCGGTTTAAAATCGGTGAAACCAATAAAGAATCCATTGTCAATAGACAATTAATTCTTTAACAAGATTTAATAATTGTAGGGGGGACAGGGACAGAATTAGCCAGCAAATGAAATTTTTTATTACGTATAATTTGTAAAATAGTTTTTGTATCAAGCAGATAAATATTTCAATGAATAGAGAGGGAAGTAAATCCTCTGATAAAATAGTAAGTTTGCTCAATATTTTTTTCTGAGGAAAACTATAACACCCCAATGCTGTCTAAAATTGTATCTAAATGTAATTTGTCTAAAATTTCAGTTTATTTTATATTTTAACTGCTAAGTATTCTATATTTTCACTAAAGGTAATTTTAAGGACTGAAGTCCTCTTCTAGAGAAAAATCTTGTTAAGTAATTATTTAATTTAAAGAGAAATGTAGTACAATTTTGTAATTCATTTATCCTCTTTTGAGGGATACAGAAACAAGAGAATAAGCACCCCTCGAGGTATTTCCGAACCAGGCTTGGTGGAAAAGCACCATAAAGCTGCTTTCTGGAAGATATTGCAGATTTTCCATCAAAACAGCAAAAAAGAACGTGAAACATCCTCATCATAAAACCTGTCTGTCGTATCATTTTCATTTCCTAGCACATTAAGTGCAAAACCACCATAAACATTAAGAGAGTCATCTCTGGCAATAAAATTTTTACTGTACATTGAGACTGAATTTCCACAATTTTTATATTTATCGACAGCTGAAAGTGTGTCCCTCAAATTTTATCTTCCTATCGCATACATATTTCGTCTTATATGGCCCTTCAATATTCCAAACAGGAGAGTAAGAGGGTGGCCCTGGTTTGTCCCCATGGAACAAAGGATGGATGGAAGGAAAAGTGCATTTGGTAGCGCGAGACTTGATGTGAAAATTCCAGTGGTAAATGACTATGGGATGATTCGCTTTTCGTTTGGATCATAAAAGAAGATTGAATCGCAGGGAGGGAAGACATTTTTATTGGACTTGTACGTGCATTGGCAAAATTTAGACGTATAATCACATGCCTGGCCATCATCCCCACGTCCAACCATCTCTTTTATATATGCAATTTCATCCATATAACCAGGAAGTTTCAATAAACAACCACTTTGAGTGCATGAGTCATGAAATAGGATGATAAATACACACGAAAGTTATCACAGAGTTGATGAATTTACTGCAGTAATTTAGAACCAGTTTTCATGTTTAGTCAAATATTTCACTCCCACACTTTTAATGACATATATATTTTTTTGGGCTTCTAAAACGAAATATAGTAACACGAAATTCAATGATTGACATGTAAATTCGTACTGTGCTGTAGTTCCCTAAAACAATCCTAACCTAATAGCTGAGTTTTTAAAAACTTTGTGAGTCAACAAATATTGAAAAATATGAATTAATATTCAAATATTGAAAAAAAACTTAAGAAAAAAAACAGAAGTCTGGACCTAGCCATAACTTAATTTAAACTATAAATTGTTATGTCGATCTCAATTTTATTAAAAGTTAAAATCCAGGTTTCTTTTAAAAATATTCTATAATAATTTTTAAAAATATTTAGAAAAATAGCGTTTTCAATGCAGACTCAACTCAATATAGCCTCATCTCCCCTACTTTATGCACCTGACACCTGACTTCTACATATCAGTTAATTTATATTACATATTCTACCTATCTTATTACCTTAAAATTGTCCATTAAGTAATTGTAAGATCATACAATAAATTCAAAGATAGAACGATTCGTTTATGACATTATAGCATATACCGGACTCGAATCCCTTATAAGGGGAAGTGGTGCACCTTTAAAATGGGCTAACTTTGATTTTGGGGTTTTAGAACTACTATTTCTAAATGGAATTGGACCTTACCATGATGTTAGCTATCATTGCAAGGTACAATTTCAAATTAAAATATAAAATAGAAATAGAAATTTAAAGCTGCTCAACTTCCCTTATAAACTTCTGCATATTTAATATCTAGACTAGGGTAATTGTACCAAATTTCGGCTCAGTTGCATGTAAGTGCCAAGATTTTAAGTTTGAAATGAAATATTTTTAATAAAAAAATGATTTTTTGTTACTTCTTTTTAAATATCCTTTCTTGAAACCTTGTAGATAGTTCATCGTCCTTGTGTTTTCCAAAATCATTCTTAAAACATTTCAAAATAAATAAAAATATAGACACTTGGGTAATATTTCGACCACCTTGATTCTCATAGTTTCTTGTCCTTCCGGAAGTCTTTAAAAGTCTTTTCACACCATTTCGTTCGGAAAAGAGATATTTTATTATTTTTGCATTGTATAATCTCTAGAGTATGAAAAAAACTAAAAATTCTTGGAAATTTGAGGAACAAAACAAGTGGCCGAAGTTGCAAGCTGGCCGAAATTTGGTACAGTTCCCCTAACTAATTTGATTTTCATCAATATTATTTAAATGGGGTTCAGCGAGATAGGCTTTAATTCGACAGGGATTTAGATTGATAACTCTATTCTGGTGTAAAAAATAATATTACGAATCTATAAATAAATAAATAAATAAATAAATAAATAAATAAATAAACAATAAATCTAGATATAAATTCATGGGATCTCAATCTTTAAATTCTTGAATATTACTAGCAATAGTATAATCTTAACACATCCCCTAATTTACTAACCCGGGTTTTGGCTTAAAGATATATCTTCAGTTGGATCAGCAATAGTCGTAACTTCCTCACCACCTCATCAGCAGTTCTTGTAAAGTACGTGTAGTTCCATATTGTTAGAAGGAATGCTGATGAGGTGATGGGGAAGTTACGACAATTACTGATCCAACTGACGATATGTTGATAAAATAAAAACAATAATAATACTTGTACAACTTCTCATAGAAAAATTAGGAGTAACCGAGATTTTAAGACACGTATTATTATTTTCTTATCCAAGGATAGGAATCTCAGTCGCATATCCCGAAGCTCACTGTTTACAATTCGAACACAGGAGTGGAATTCTGTAACTGTATGACAATGTCATATGACAAATTTTTATGGTAAATTCTAAAGTAGGACAACAATGTAAGATGAAGCGAATTTTTGATTAATTCTTCTGAATTCATGAAAAAGAAAATAGAATTTGTCATATGACACTCTCATACACCTACAGAATTCCCCTACAGGACATTTGAATCATACAGCGAGAAATCTATACGACTGGATGTCATGAATGATTAGATAATCGATGACAATTTCTTCAGATTTATGATCTGTGTGATTTTATTAAGACTTTATTAAGACCATATACATTGTTATAAGATATTGGGCATTGTAAAAAGTACTTCCAATAAGACCATCTGTTATAAATACGAATTAATCAAATAGTTTTATTAAACTGTTTTACTTTGGTAGTAGCTTATAAATTCCATGTCGTCATTAATACATTATCTATCATCAATGTGAGAATGTGTCCTTCAATCACAGTAAAAATAAATGCTTCACCGGGAACCCTTCCAAAAATCATGACCTAGAAGAATTCTTTTAGGGTAAATTAAGCTAATTCAAAATCTGCTCTAAATGGAAATTTTTCGCTACTCCAAATGGAAACATCATTGTTTTCATGATAAATACAGTAACTAAATTATTATATTTATATATTTTCTATACCTCAGTTTCTTTATATAGTTAATTTTGCTCCAAATAAAGCGAAAATTCATTCATATTCACAAATTTTAATTTGTTAATTTCTCAGAAAAATTAAAAGTGTACCTTTTCACCATCGAATTTTTCATAGATCGACCATGTTTTCCATTGAAAAACACAATAAGGTGACTGTTGTTTATTCGTTTTGTTTAACATTTATGTCATATTTCTGGTTAATTTTAGTTAAATTAAGTGCTGATCATTATTCTTAACGGTATATGAAGTTTTCAAATGAAATAGTTACCTATTTCGTGAACAAAAAGGATTTTTCTGAAGTGTCTACAAATGCTTCAATAGGAAACCCTGGATATATGATTTTTTTGGAGAGATTTTCTTATTGTTTTATATGAGAAAGGAGAAAAGGCCAGGAATAAGAACAAATCCTGCTCTCAAGAGCAACTCAACAAGGTTTTGGAAGCCTTTCGTTGTGGTTTCAGTTACACTGTTTGTCTCCAATTAGAAACTTTCCCTTGTCTCCATTTGGATTAATTTGTTTCCAATAGAAGCATTTTACACTCGCGTATTTTTCTTGTATTTAAGAAGTTTGTAAATTATATATAAAGAATTTTCACTAAACAGTATCAATTTAGTCGAGTCAATGAGCAAATTTATGTAATTCTCTTCAGAAAAAATATGAACTTAATGTGTTAAATCTTCTGTCAAAGTTAAAGCGTCTGGAAATGGTTTTGAATTAGGACATTTACCCTAACCAAAGCTGACTTTTGAATAAAACTGATTTTTCTTTCAAAAGTTGTAAATAATGATCTAAAAGTAAAGAAGTCCATTCAGTTATATTTTGAAAGTTTCCAATTTATTCCTTCCAAAAAAAATTAACACTTTAGTGTAAGCTTTGGGAGGAAGTCATAAAAAAAATAACTAAATGGAGCACTGTATTAAGTAGCGCTCGGCTTCAGACTGGAAGTTTAGTCCAGTTCCCGAAGGTCTCAAAAATCTAAATAACAAGCAATTTTATTGATTTTTCAAAACCTAATGGTTCATATTTGCCTTTAATATCCAATTCTAAACAACAATTTCCTAAAAAATCGTGCCTGATAAGGAATTAGAGGAGTTAAGCCAGATGGCTAAGCCTTTGGTCTGAAGCCCGTATAAGACACTGTATTAGCAGGAATCCAACGAATGGGGTTGGAACTTTCAAGAAATCCCTCTTAAAATCCGGAATTAGTCCGGGATCTAAAAAATCTCCATATTATGTCAATATGTATTCACCTTAATCTGTATCCTTGAAATAACCACAAACATTATCTTCAATTTGCACTAGTTCAACTCTAATTTCTAGGAGGACTCTATGAATCCGAAAACACTTACTGAGTGTCTCACGCACGAGAGATTCCTGTCTCTCCTTTCATGTCCCTCATTTCGTGTGTTCTTTTAGAGATGTTTAAATAATTTATTTAATGGACTTTGAGTCATACAAACAGGTGGAAATTGAAATGCGACAAAAGTAAATTTACACATGATGCTTAATTGTCTCTCTTGGGGCCATTCCAAACGGCAACTTTTGAAAGTTGGATGCCACACATGGGCATCCAGTTGGATTAAAGCGCGCGCGCCCCTTCCCAGAAATCTTGTCATTTCCGATGCGCTAAACAATTCCACAATGTGATTAGTATATGCATTTGGAGGCCGCCAAGACAACAAAGAGCCGCAACCTGTGGACACGGCGTGATTGAGAATAAACACAAATCCCCAGAGGAGAGAGTGTGGGGATGGATTGAGAAATATACTACCAATCTCTCTCTATGAACATGATAAAGATTGTGCCAAACGGCGCGCAAAGAAGAGTTCCCCCCCCCTTTTTCTGCCAATTGGGGGCCAAATTAAGTGGATAACTACTTTGTTTGTCTCCCGATCACCCACCCACTCCTGCCCTGATTTTTCTCTGTCCGCCGCAGGAGTCCTCCAGCTCTTAGAGCTTTCTTGTTGGCAGCTGTTTTCCCGCCAAATGGACCGTGTACAATCACCAGCAAAATGTCTCTGTTGCAATCAAAACACCACCCCCTCGAATCTCTGCTCTAAATGGCAAGAAGAGGATGGGAGACGGAGAAAATTGATACTTAATTGGGAAATTGGACGGAAATTCAGACAGATATCTTGTGCCTTTTGGCAATAATCAACAGATACGCATGGCGCTCCATAAAGCCATATTATGGGAGTGTGAGAGAGAAAATCTGGGAACTTGATATTCGAATTGTTTGATTTTCCCATTTTTTCTTTCTATTTGTTTTTCCCAGCGTCTCAGACAATGTTTTAGCCCTTTTACTATATGCCTCATTCTATCTCCACCTTCTTTCATTGCGACCTACAGAGATGTGCCCTTTTTTACACTTTTCTATAAATTTTACGTATATTGTTTACTTAAAGTTATTGTAACATTTTATATTGTATCTATATTATTTCGTGTGTTGGAGGAAAATGGCGTTAAAGATATTGCAGTAAAATAATAATTATGTAAGATAGTTTGCATAGAAAAAGTAATGCATATCAAAATTAAGAATATTCGTGGAAATTTAAAATATCCAATAATTGTTAAATTTTATAAATTAGGCATTTTTTATAAATTTTAAATTCCTTGTATTTTAAATTTGCATTTATTTATTTGCATTTATTTTTAAATTTATTAAGTATAAGCCTTGATCTAATCAAGTCATAATCTAACTCTATAGGGTAACGTGTGGTATTTCGGGACACTTTTTAGCATTTTCAATTTTCAAACAGATTAACGACTTCTCAAATAATTTTTCTCTTTGTTGATACAAATATTTATGTTCCTTATGCTATCCAGAATAAGATTCTTATCGAAAAATGTTGAAAAATGCATAATTTTTTATAGAAAATAGCAAAAAAAATAAAGAAGTGTGAGTGGTATATTTCGGGACAGACAAAAGTCGCTATTATGCAAATAAATTTCACCGAGCCTGATTTTTTACCTTTATGACCAACGCATAATAATTTTTGTTTAGTAAACATGTTTTTGACATTTCAATGAGAGTGAGTGAGATCTAGATCTAGTCATCTCGCTCATTCTCATGCGAAATTTTGAAAACATGTTTACAAACAAAAGTTATTGTACGCTGGTTATTAAGTAGAAGGTCTAAACTTCACTCTTTCATAAAAAAATTTGTTTAAATTTCACTTGTAAAGTGACTTAAATCGAAAAAAAAACTAAGCACTGTTTATGTTGATATCTGCAAAATTGACCACACTTATGGTTTTGTGCAAAGTGGAATGTGACACTCACAAACGTATTTCACGCTTTAAATTAAATAAAATTTCAGAAGTTTTGTGTTTATCTGATACGTAAAGAGCTTAATATATCATATAGAATTTAAAAATAATTAGAAAACAAATATTTATAGCATTTTTGATGTGTCCCAAAATACCCATATTATGTCCCGAAAAGCACCTTGTCCAAAAATACCACACGTTACCCTAGTATTTAGCAAAATAGAAAAGTATTAAGATTCACGCTATGACGTTTATCAAATCAATAAAAAATTTGTTTATTTTTTATTTACTTTTCCTTATTATGCCCAACGCACAATTACTTTTGTTTGCAAACATGTTTTCACCATTTTCTATGAGAGAGAGCGATATGACTAGATCTCTGTTTCATTCACTCTCATTGAAATGTCAGAAATATGTTTACAAAACAAGTTATTGTGCGTTGAGCATTAGTCTGTTTGCAATCAAGTCATAAATTGTAAGAGGATTTAACCTTTCCTTACTCTTTTATATTTTTCTCTTTTTTTAGAAAAATTATTTAAGACCGATGATGCATGAATAAAAAAGCAGTAAAATGTTGCAAAGTTTGCAATGGTTGAATGAAGACCAAAATTAAAGTCGAAATTTGAAATTGAAATACAGCTTCGGCACGTCTGGAAAGAATTGGGAATTGAGGAAATATTTTTTGAAAGATTATTAGAAAATAGTTTATTATTTATATTCTGCTTAAAATTTGGGACAGCTTAAAATTTTGGACACTTTGAGGGTAAATTTGGTCACTACAAATAAATTGATTATATTTATGGAATTTTCTTCGAATATTTAATGAATAATGTATTCTATCTAAATTCTAAATTATTTATTCCTTTTAGAAGATATTAGCACTAGATTGGTGCTTATATGCACCTTGTCCCAAATTACAAGTTACTTCTAGAACTTTTTATTCAGAATTTAATATTTCGGTATAAGGCCGGGATTTTTTACTTGCAAGAAATAATATTCTCAAGTAATAAAAATTAATTGAAATTAAAATTTTATATGGTTACTATTTGTGTGATATGTAGCAAATTTTGTGTCTCTGTTTAAGCGAGGGGAGAAAGGTCTCCAAGTGTCTTGGATAAAGGGAATATGGTGTATTGCACGAGATAATTGGTACTTGTTCATTGCTAAATTTATGAATCAGATAACTACCAATTTGCAATGACCAAATTTATCTGGCTATTCAATTCAATTTGAAGTTTATTTCGCCTAAAGATACAATACCCCTTTTAAGGCTATACAAAACTCATCATAAGTTTTAATTTTGTTTACTTTTATGTGGTATAAATTAGATTAGTTCAATTACACTTTTTTGTTTATTTATTTTTGTATATTGTTCGGAATTCCTTTTTAAGTTTGTAGGAAGGCTAATGTAATTAGTTATAGAGTGAATTTATAGAGCGAGCTATTTTCGTGAATTTTAATTTAGATTTTCCTATATACTACGGAAATGATGCTTAAATAGAAAGTATGTGCTAATTTTCATTTAAAATAATTTTCCTCAAGTTGAATAGAATGTGTAAATATAACCGATACTGGATTAATTAATTACTATTAATGGACAGAATTAATAAGAAAGAAAATCCTAATAAAATAGCATATCTTTTGAATATGTAAACCCGATAAACCAAAACCAGTTAGAGTCATCTGGCAGAACAGAATTTTCCTCTATTCCATCAGATCGCAATCAAGATTTTTAACCTACTGAAATGTGGTTTTTCGGTTATCTAAAAAAAAAAAAAAACAGTAATTCCGATTTTTTTAAAGTACATTATACGTTTTTAAAGTTGACACAGCTCTTTTATTGTAATGATACTGAAATTAGTAATTTTTTAATGCCTTTAACATCATATACTGGCTTATTCCTCAATCGATTTTACAAAAAATGTTTTACTTGTCTCAATATTCTCAATTCTCAAAAAAAGATCGAATTTGTTGAACTAGGTTATTAAGCGAAACTAAACTTTAAAATTTTCTTGCGTTTTCTTAATATTTTGTGAGAATTTTTCAAATCCTTTAAGCTGATCAGTTTATAAAGACAAAAATTGAATTCCAACAAATCTTATAGAAAAAACAATCAACCAAATTATGCCTCATGTAAACATAAGCATAAGCACATAATGTAGTACTGCTTGCGGTCATGGACTGGGAAAATTTAAAATTACGCTATAATTTATGTGCAAAATTATTTTTTAGTGCGTCTAAAATACCGATGATATAAAATAAATTATTTAAAATTTCCTAGGGATTTATTGTGACTAATTTTTTCCAACAAAAATAGAATGAATAAAAGATTACCATTTACTTTGCATTGTCTACACTTACTCCACACAGCAAAAACGTAAAGAATGGCAAGAAAATTCTTACAAATATTACCATGCAATAAAATTATGAATATTTCCTGTTCCTTATGCAATTTCCCTTTTAATATTGGAACTATTTACTCAGTTAAATTTCTGAAATTCTTTTGGGTCAAACCCCTTTGCAAGTGAACCAAAATACCGCGCACTCCAAATGCCAAATGAATTTTTATTGTGCAAGAGACAGTAACAGAAAAAAAATCTGTTTCTTATCAAAAGGCAAATTCGAAAAAAGGCAGAAAAAAATTCCCTCATCCTCTCTCCCAAATGTACATATTTTCTGATTACACAAGTCAGTATTTTTCAACTAATTGATCGTTAATTGTTGAACAAAGTAAATGTTGCGTGGTAGAGAGGGACTTTTAAAGTTTGTCATCGTACGCGGAAAAGTTTGTTGGGAGGAAAATTTTTGTATAAATAATAAATTACCAGAAACTCAAACGTTCCCCTTCTGCTCTGCCATTAATGTTTTCCGTATTTTTGGCTTGAGGGTGGAGTCCGGGAGTTTTTGAGTAAATATTATTAATTGAAACAATTCAACATTCCACTGAGTACCGAGATTAGTCAGTATATTTGCCAAAAAAGTCTTACTCAGTAAAATTTATTTTGCCCAGAGAGAAAGAGAGAAGAAAAACTGCAATTCATCTGCAAGTTCTTGTTCTTAATAATTAAATCCCCCGTGTTTTATTGCTTTTCAGGCAACTCCCAATAATTCCCTTCTACTCCACACACGGAGGATTACACAGTGAATCATCACAGAAGTTGGCCAGGAATCAGCTGTGCCACAGTTACGAGAATTCCTCCTTTGATGTTCGCAGGCTGTGCTCGATTAGCAACAAAGCCATCGAGGTGTGTTTTTTTAGAATTCTTATCATTTCTTGTGAGCAAGATCACCATGATATTAAATTTTTAGATTGTTGTTCGGGGAGCTCGTATTGGTCTCGAAGAGTGTCAGTATCAGTTTCGTCACAGCAGATGGAACTGCACAGCAACTCCCAATTCTACATCACTCTACGGCGAAGTTCCGCTGACCAGTAAGTAAAATAAGAAAATAAACATTTATTTATTAGAAATTTTTCTATTTTGTTCAGTAAAATATTCCATTAGGGTAAATGTCCTAATTCAAAACCTCCAGACGCTTAACTTTGACTGAAGATTTTAACACTTTAAGTTCAATTTTTTTCTGAAGAGAATTACATAAATTTGCTTCCTGACTCTTCTAGAATGTTACTGTTTAGTGAAAATTCTTTAGATATAATTTGAAAACTTTTTAAATACAAGAAGAATACACGAGTGCAAAATGCTTCTATTGGAAACAAATTAATTCAAATGGAGACAAGGGAAATTTTCTAATTGGAGACAAACAGTTTAAGTGAAACCGCGACGAAAGGCTTCCAAAACCTTGTTGAGTTGCTCTTGAGTGCAGGATTTATTCTTATCCCTAGTCTTTTCTCCTTTACCATCTAAAACAATAAGAAAATCTCTCCAAAAAAAAATCATATTACCGGGGTTTGCTATTGATGCATTTGCAGACACTTTATAAAAACCCTTTTTGTTCACGATTATCTCATTTGAAAACTTCACGTACACCGTTAGCAATAAAGATTAGCACTTAATTTAACTAAAATTAACCAAAAATATGACATAAATATTAAACAAAACGAATAAACAACAGTCACCTCATTGTGTTTTTCATTGGAAAACAAGATCGATCGATAAAAAATTCGATGGTGAAAAGGTACACTTTAATTTTTCTGAGAAATTAACAAATTAAAATTTGTGAATATGAATGGATTTTCGCTTTATTTGGAGCAAAATGAGCTAAATAATGAAACTGTGGTATAGAAAATATATAAATATAATAATTTAGTACTGTATTTATCATGAAAACAATGACGTTTCTATTTGGAATAGAGAAAAATTTCCATTTGGAACAAGTTTTGAATTAGTTTAATTTAGCCTAGGTCGGTAAATAATCCAAAATTTATTAGAAGTCACTATTTAGGTCAACCCAAAATTCTTAAAATTTGGCCCCCTTCCACTGAAAGCATAATTTAATTCAATATTCTTGGATATCATTTCGAATTTTGCTATTAAGGTTAAGTCCCTTTTTAGGTTAGAATCGAATACTGTTTAGTTTAAAAATAAGAATTTTCAAATCATTCTTTGTCGGCCTGATTGTGCAAAATCGTGAATATAATTGCTGATGTTCAAAGAACTTATGTTTTCTTTCTATTCAAAGTTTGTTTGAATCGTTTGATTTGAATAAGATTATTTTAGGTTAAGTTCATTTTAACCTCACATTTGCATGCGACTTAAAATCCACGTAAAATCACTACCCGACTGACTCAGCATACCATCCATCCGTATTACATTACGTGCACATATTTTTTCATGTTAAAATTTTGAGAACAAAAAAAAACTGTTTAAAAATTTTAGAAACTCTTACGCCAACGTAATAGCTTAATTAGTTTTGAAAATTATACCGAATGTATTTTTTGTATTTATTACTCTCAATGCCCTGTTCTTTGAGGTTAAGACGTTTATATGCCCATTTTTACACGTTTTATAAATAAAGGTTTTACAAAATAGGGGATGGCTTTCAAGCTTTGCACATATTCTACCTTCGAGCACTTCATATTTAGGAGAAAGCGCGCTACCTTCGGACGACTCAAGCTTCGGACAATTCAATTTTTTCTCTATGTTCCTTATGAATTTCACCCATAGTTCTTTTCTGAAAATTTGAGGCATTGGACTAGCTATTGAAATATAATATTATAATGGGACAAATTCATTTATAACACATTGAAAAAAATTATTTGTCCAAAGTTAGCTCGCTTTCCCCTATTCCATATTCGTTTATTAATGAATCTGGCTAATCTGTGGCAATATATTTTAATAGCTATTCTAAAGTCAGACATTTCCTGAAAAAAATAAATAATATTCATTAAAAGGATATGGAAAAAATATAAAATGATCGAAGCCAGAGTATGTGCAAAGCCTAGCCTTTCCTTATTTGGTTAATTTATAATTAATACTTTTTAATGGTCCCTAAATGCCTAACATTTTTAACAAATTTCTTTTAATGTCTAGAAAGTCGCGAAACTGCCTATATTCATGCCATAAATGCAGCAGCTCTTGCATGGTCCATGACCCAGGCTTGCTCGAAGGGCGAACTCACAGAATGTGGATGTGACAACACAAAACGAAAGCGGAAGAAAAAGTGGCAGTGGGGCGGATGCTCAGATGTAAGTCCGGAAATATCTACTAGTAAATTTACTACTGAATCTTCAATTATTCTTTATTAGCCAACGTTTTCTTTCGATCCTGGAGAAGATGATTCATCTCCTGGATCGAAAAGTTTGCTAATTGAACAACAGAAAACAAGCCAAAATTTCCGCCTAGACTTCTTACTAATAGGAAATCTGTAATATTTTAATATAATTTGCTGCAGGACATCAACTTTGGCGTCCAGTTCTCACGGAGGTTCATTGATAGTGAGGAGGATAATACGACAGAGACGGGCTTAATGAATCTACACAACAATGAAGCTGGTCGAAGAGCCCTTCGATCGAGGATGCATTTAATGTGCAAATGCCATGGTATGTCGGGCTCATGTACCACCAAAGTCTGCTGGAAGCGGATGCCGTCCATGCGAGTGGTTAGTGAGGCTCTTGGGCAGCTCTACGATGGAGCGTCTCATGTCAAGGTTAGTTTTTCGTGCTTTTTGGACAGCCATTTGGTCAGTATAAAAAAGTCTCAGATTTTAAAATATGTAACTAACCCATTACTTACCATGGTATTATACATCATACGCAAATTGAGTGATTTTAGAAGATTTATTTCTGGGCAATTGATATTCGAATTGATGTCGGGAATGGATTTTTAGTTACTTTAGTCCTTTAATTACTTGAAAAAAATAGCCCGACAGAGATAGAAATACATTTTGTTGTTCTTTTTCGCTTCGCGGAAAGTCATGCAAAATTTTTGCTCAAATGGCGGACGGAAAATAGGACATTCCGTCCAATTTTTTTAAATTGATCTCCATCCTCTTTCCTGATTTGAATTCTGGTTGCAAATTTGTTTTCTTGGATAGTTACTCTATCCAAATCAATAATATTTGTAATGAATTAGTGTACCTAATTTAATTTCAATTAAGACGTATGTTTGACCACGGCTCCTCGCGCCCCCATAATACACAGAAAAAATTATTTTGTAAAATTGTTCGTAAATGTTTATGAATTCCTAAGTTACGAAATGCTCGTGAATCATATAACCCACAAACAAGTTCGTAAAACTTTGTACTTTTTTCACAAACATTGTTCGTAAAATGATCATTGACGAACATTTTTTGTACTTTTACAAACATGTAATTTACAAACAAAAAATATTCGTAAAATTTTGTCATTTGTTCGTATTTTTTCGTAAATTTTTGCCATACAAACAAAAATCTACGAACAAATACGAACAAATGACAAAATTTTACGAACATTTTTTTATGTGTTTACGAACATTTACGAACAAATGTTTGTAAAAGTACAAAAAATGTTCGTCAAATGATCATTTTACGAACAATGTGTGTGAAAAAAGTACAAACTTTTACGAACTTGTTTGTGGGTTATACGATTCACGATCATTTCGTAAGTCTGCCATAGAATTTCCCAAACATTTACGAACAATTTTACAAAATATTTTTTTCTGTGTAGATAATTTTTAGACAGTAAGAATATAATTGCAAAATATGAAAATTCTATCTCGAGTATTTCTAGTACAGTAGAGTCTCGCTATAGTCCATATTTGGTTTCAAATTTGACACTTGAGTCGCACTATAGTCCATGTAATTTTTTAAAATTTTCAACGATTTTTAATATTGAAATTGCTCGATGGCTTCCACTTTCTTTGCGATTATGGTACTTGTCCTTGCACTCTTCATTATGGATCACAATTATCACAACTACTTAATAAAGTTTGCCAAAAATATTAAAATAATTATGCATGTCGCATACTAAAAAACATAACCTAACTTAAAATCAGTGTTTTGAAATCAACGGTCAATAAATTGTGGACTATAGAGCGATGGCCTATAACGAGACTCTACTGTACATTAACTGAATGGGTTAAATTACTTTGACTTTTCGTCCAGGCGTTGAAATCGCTATTGAAATCGTGCGTCATATTGATCCAGTACTAGTACTACTATGTCTTGTTAACATTTTCTCATACTAATATGTGAAACGTACCAATACTGTAGAGATATTATAAGACTTTTCTGACTTTTAATTACAGTTTATCTCTCGAGGAGCTAAACCACCAAAGCTGAAACCCAAAGAACTGGATCACAAGAAGATCATGAAGACGGGACTTGTGTACTTGGAGGAATCTTCAGACTACTGTGAGCGCAATGAAGAGTAAGTTCACAATCATTTCACTCTGTTTTCTTCAAGCTAACCCTATTTTTTCTTGGATTTTTAGGTTAGGTATCCTCGGAACACATGGCCGAGTGTGCAATAGGACATCACCCGGTATCGATGGATGCCGGTTGCTGTGCTGTGGTCGTGGTTATCAGACTCGGGTCCGGCATGTTGAAGAAAAGTGCAACTGTCAATTTGTGTGGTGCTGCAAAGTAAAATGTGACATGTGCAACCACACAAGAGAAGAGCATATTTGTAATTAGAGCGCGTGAGCCAAAAAAAAAAACTAAATTGTGACAAGCATAGTTGGGTTAATTCTTGAGCAATTGTATTAACTTCCTCATTTTTTATCATGTGTAACACGCTGTACATATATTTATAGAGATTTTTGCGACGTAAGTTATTTATTGCCAATATGGCAGCCCTTCGACATCTTTTTGTCCCATCGAATCATCCTAACCTCATATTTTCCTAGGCACAAACTCCCCCATTTTCATATCGAAAGTCACTTTCTTTGCGAAGGATGTTTATTTTGCATGTAAGATCTAGAGAGAGCCTGCAATATATGTACTTAATTATTGAAGGAGCGTATAAATTAGAGAAAAAAATCGAGTATTTTGTATTGGAATTTCTTTCATTTCTAGCAACATAAACTAAAGAAAAAAAATATAGATAACAATTGAACGAAGATCAAACAATGAATTCTATTTTTTCAGCCAAATGCTGAAAATTTCGTATCAATTGATAAATGCCAAAGCTTCATTGAATTTTTTTATACACACTAAGAAGAAGGATTAAGAAAACTAAAAAAATAGACATAGTAGTAAATAGAAAATAGTGAAGAAGCAGAAAAAACTACATAAGTATTAAAAATGGAGGAAAGAAAACAATAAAATACACTAAATTATACAATTAATACTCAGAAAATAATATTTTCATGAATTAGAATTCATGCAATTTTTGAGCAGAGCGACGAAAGTAATAAAGAGCCTCATTATCTTATTAGACCAAGAGGGTATTCCTTGCAATGTGTCATTATTTTTAAGATAACCTCAATTCTTAAAAAAAACGGTTTTTAGTAATGTCCTTAATAAGCTTAAAATTCTCTAATTTTGTAACAAATTAAACCTTATGAGGTTGCAAATTAGAACAAAACCCGATATCTAGGCGATGTCGATATAAAGAAAATATCAAAGCATTGAAAATAACTTAGGTGACTGCAACGTTCTTTGAAGGATCGGATGTGTAAATGTGTAATTGTATCTACAAATCTCTTTATACAGTAGAGTTCCTCAAATTTGAGCATTTGGGGGTATAGATGACATTTCACACTCCTCAAAATTTAAACAATATTTTCAAAGGCGTAAAAGAATTCATGTAAAAATCACTTTCCCTAAAGTAGGGAAAATAACATTAGAGAATTTTATCAATTGAATTTGTTGTTAAAAATGTGGAATTTGCTGAGTAAATTAATATAATACGACAATATTGAGGAAATAACAAAGAAAAATAGTTTTAGATCAGACTCCATGCAAAATTTCTTTTACATAACCTCATATTTTACATTTTGAATGCAACCGTCGCGTCGTTCAAATTTGAGGAACTCGACTGTACTGAACTTGCTTTTGTAGGTGAAGGACGTAATTTGGTGAATTGATTATAATATTAGGTTTTGTTCGATAATCCCCTAAAAAACACACCAGAGGAAAAGAAATTTTCATGCTCAATAATTTCACGTAAAATTTTCTTAAAATTATAAAAATCTGATATTTTTTCTTACAAACCAAATAATCCATAAATATTTTAAGTATAGGGTGAAAAGAACGTCTATTGACACTTTAAGAACTCTTGTCAGCACCTAGTGACACCCTACTCTGTACCATTTAGGATATGAAATTTGAACATCTCTGTTTATATTAAAAGGTATATTACAGAAAAAACGTTATATTACTTATATTTTACTAGATACATTGAATAATTTTCAACATTTTGGCAAAAGTGTCAATAGTGGTTCCCTGTCGAACAGACGTTCCTCCGACCCTACCTAGGATTTTGTAAATTTTGAGGTTAAAATTTCATTCATTTTACATTCTGCTATGTAAATTAATGTTTTTTTTTCAAATTCTGATTTTGTTGATCTAATTTGTTGACCTCACATCACCTTCTTAGTCAAATAAGAAAATGAGTGCGAAACTGTAACTTTCAGCTTGGAAGAAAAAAAAACACAGAGGATAAAAAAACCGTGTAGATGTATAAAAATGGATGTAATTAAAGTAATTTATTGTGTAACCTTCAAGTAAGATAGCAATTTTAGAGGTGAAAACACGGAGAAAGCACAATTTTCTGAAATAAATTTAAATAAAAAAAAATCAAAGGCTGATGATGAAGAAATTTTTCCAATGAGAAGTATTTCGTATTGAATTCGTCTCCAATAGACATCATAAACGCATTTAAAAGTATATATGATGATGAAAAAAATTTGTGTATGAGATGTAGTAATAAAAGTTTCAAATTCAAATAATAAAAAAAAAGTTTCTCCACTGAAAAACCAGCGTTTACAGCATATTTTTGTGGAGTCGATCAGGAAAAATATGCTGATTGGTCAGCAGATTTCGAACAAAAAGTGCTAACCAAATATGGAAATGACACTGCCTCGTGAGGGACGTTTTAACCCTTTAAGGACGATTGGAACACTGGTGTCCCACAAAGAAAATAATTTTTCCCGACTACCTAAAGTTATTTTTTCTTATATCTGTACATAATTGTAAAGTAGAAGGTTGAAGAAATCTAGAATATTTTTTGCAAGTCTCTAGCTATTTGCTATGTAGTAAATATTAAACTCAAAATTGGCAAATTTTTCAATTCTCAAATTCATAATTGATTTTATTTATTTTTTATTTTATTTTTACTTCCAATTTTTTTCAAGCAAAACGCTTTTCAACACCACTTGTTTTCAACTGATTTTTAAGAAACAGAAGCTTTCGAAATCCCCCAAAAGTACACGGCACAGTACTTTTCTAATTTAACACCGATATTTCACAATTATTAGATACAGAGGTGTACAAGAACCGTTTAAAACCGAACAAACGTCAAATGACGTCAATGGTCAAAATACTATCTGAACAAACTTATTTTGACGTTTATTCGGTTTCAAACGGTTCTTGCACACCTCTGTATTAGAGTATTTTGAATGATTTTTTGCACATTTTTTATTTACGACAAAAATCAATTGCAAATTGCGCCTGTTTCAACTAAATTCCGCGAGGTGCGCCACTTGTAAAATGCTCGGAAAAATTAGTAGCGAAAAGTACTTACCCAACCGAAAAAAGTAAGCCCTATTTCACCACATCCGTATTTCTTTATTTTTTTGGAAAACATTAATAAAAAATTATATTCGAACAAAGTTTAATTAATAACAGATTGACTTTCAGTGAAAAAATATCAAATACTGTACTGCAAAAACATAAAATAATGCAAGACAATTTCTCTGAGCGTTGACAAATTTATTAAGAACTCCATAATGAGCTCGATCACAAGTAGATTTTGATTCTCCAATAGTGTCTTGGATGAAAGGTAAATGGAACTCTATTTGCACAAAAAGTCGTTGAAGTTCGAAGAATTCAAATTCAATTTCGAATTTTCATACAAAATTTTCGAACAAGTTGGGGAAAATTTATCAAATATCATACTAAAAAGCTGGCAAAAAAGTTACTCAGTGATTATGTGGTGATTGCTTAATGGGACAAGAACAGTAATCGTTGTTGTTCAGTTTTTTTTCCTCACAAAAATGTGAAGACCGTCACATTTTGACATTTGAGCACTTCGAAATTCGAACAGGATGTTACTTCCGCCACCTTGCGAAAGTGTTAAGAAGTAAGAAAGTCTCTTTTTTGGATCTTCAAATAGATTTTCGAATTTTTCAAGATCTACTTCTGTACGGAAAGAATTTGGTGACTGGTCACCTTGTCGACAATTTCTTTAATTAACTTGCAAATAATCTAGTCGGTGGAGCATCTAATATGGTTTTCTGATTCATTTGGCTAGAGGTCATGAAATAACACTCATTTCGTAGTTCCACGAACTCATAATTCTTTTAAAATGTGATTATAATTTAGGTGGTTACTGCTTAGTGGTGAAAAAGTACTGACTCTACCCCACTTTCCCATACACCGAATCAGACTGTTGGACTTTCCAAGGTTCGATGTAAGACTTATCAT
This sequence comes from Phlebotomus papatasi, assembly GCF_024763615.1. Taxonomy (NCBI): domain Eukaryota; kingdom Metazoa; phylum Arthropoda; class Insecta; order Diptera; family Psychodidae; genus Phlebotomus; species Phlebotomus papatasi. The sequence goes on from NC_077223.1 coordinate 69,373,775, forward strand.
TGATTATGTTTCTCAGTTTAATTTTTATTGTTGGTTTTCAGTCCGTAAAAAGTGTCTCGTCGTTAACAGAATTAGCAGGTTAGAAGAATTCAGCTGAAAATACATACACTGAGAAAAAAGAGGCTACGATTAACTTTTTTCGTCATAACTTTAACACTTTTCGGATGTAAAAATATATGAACATTTTTTAGTGTTCATTTTACACCGTTTGTGGGTAAAATCAACATGAAAAAGGGTAACTTTAACCCATAATACACCTACAAAGAGTAATATTTACACCGATTTAGGATCAATACTGCAAGGTAAAATTAACATTTCCAGAATGTTATTTTGACTTTTTCGGATTTCTCTCACTCAGTGTATGTTTTCAGCTGAATTAAATTGGTTAGCATTTGGTGCTCATTGCTCACTGGGTTCTGAGAATAAGTTGTCAGTTGGCATTTTGAATATTCAAGGAAGTGAATGCATTGTCTGCTGGGTAAGTGACAGCATTATGCTGTCAGTGCATAACCTCACAATTTATTGCTCCCGGATTCAGTGTGTCCCCTGAAAATAGGAATTTTCATCCTAGTTTAATGTGTTTTCCCGGTGAATATCAATACAAGTGTCATCAGAATGTCCAAAACTATAGAGGAAGAGGAAGAAATTGATATAATTGGGGATTACGAGAGAGAAATGTAAGTTTCAAGTGAGAAGATTTAAGGGAAGTTATGTTTATATTTTTTTTTCTTTCTTCCAGCTCCAACATAAGTTCTGGACAGATTCTCTCCTGCGAGTACACAGTCCATCCCCGTTGGCTAGCAGACAATGCAGATCTCTGGGTAACAGATTCGCAGCAAAAGGAGCCAGTTGAGACAATTGAATTGTCAGAAATCAGTGAACTTGAGTGGCCCAATCAGCAGGTATGTCAGAATTTTATTGTCTTGGACAAAGATATCCCAGTGACTATAGAGGAAGAAGTCGTAGCATCGTCATCGGGTGTGGGAAAAGGGGGAAAAAAGAAAACCCATTCGAATTCAAGGAGCCTCCTTAAGAAAAGTGCTCTGGAGGAGATTCCTCCAGAGAATTTGCCTCAGGAAAGTCTTCAGCAATTCCCAGATACTCATGTACGTCTCTCATCGCTGTCGGAGGCAAGTGACTGTGATACAGAAAAAGTGGTTCAGAGAAGCAAAAAGAATGTGCCTTCCCGGACAAATCTGAGCCCTGCAAGAGGCGCAGATCGTCTAAGAAGTCCAAAGAGGAAGCGAACAAAGGGGAAGCATTCAAATCGTCCTTCTAGGCATAAAAAATCCATCAATGAGGATTTTGGGGAGAACATCACAATTATTCATGATTCCGGAGATAATTTACCAAGTCCAGTTGGTTGGATTGGAAGAGATTGTGAAGTGACCATCCCGAAGGATGGAAATGAAAGTGACGAGGAGGTGGACATTGAATCTGAAGACAATCCCATTGACTTAAAATCACCCAGTCCTCAGCAGATAATCCCAGAAGAGCCCAAAGAACCAGCGCCGCATGAAAATGAAAAGGCCGTGCCCAAGAGACCAGAAGTACCTGAGCACATCCGGGAGATCCTAGACAGTGCAGAGATTCCGCAAATGGAGAAAAGACTGATTCTGAATGAAGTAACTCCAATTGAAAAATTCATCTTCGCTGAATTCTTCGAGGGACGAGTTACAAAGACTCCCGATCGCTTCCTCAAAATCCGGACGCACATCATAAATTCCTGGACAAATGCCCGGCCAGCATATGTTGGGAAGACTGCAGCGAGATCTGGCCTGAAAAATTGTGGAGATGTCAATTGTATCAGCAGAATTCACACGTTCCTCGAGCAAACGGGAGTGATTAATTTTGGTCATGCAGGAGAATATTTCCACTACATCCGACCTCTTTGGCGCCTCCTGGACAACTTCACCAATCTCCCGAGGAAGAACTCTTCTGCCTCAAATGATGGAAAAATCATTCCCGGAAAGAGAAATCGCGTACGATACAACGATGGAATGAATGTAACAATTCAGCATTCCGACGAAACTCTCCTGCGTATCCCAAATACCCAAGAATCAACGACCAAGTGGAAGAGATCGAGAGATATTGAACTGGTCAAATGCAGAAAATTCACCGAAACCCAACTCCCACCATTTTCCATCACAGTCACTCTCAGTACGCTCCTCTCCCTCCAACTGCACTCCCTCACGTCCCGGCACGAAGTTATGGGCTTCCTGGGTGGCCAGAGGCATGCCAACAGCATCTCCCTGGAACGTTACAAACCCTGCCGGACATCCAAGCAGAGTGGCACGATGTGCGAAATGTGTCCAGTGTCTCAAGTTGAACAAAGTGATAGTCTCGTGATGGAGGGTTTCCAGCTTCTGGGCTGGTTCCACTCTCATCCCCTCTTTCCGCCCAATCCCTCGCGAACGGACATTGAGACTCAGGCTGAGATGCAGAGGCACTTCTCTGCAGACGATTCGCCCTTTGTGGGCTTCATTCTGGGATGCGTGGAGATGAAATTCAAGTGCATTTACATTGTGGGAGGATGCCAAGCACCCGATGAGGACTCAGTCTACGAGATTGACGTCTCAGTGAGTGATGATTTTGGGCATTCGGAAAGGAGTCTTCAGGACATTCTGTCCCTCTTTGAACCACTTCCCGAGGAGACTGTCGAAAAGGTAAGAGCAAAAATTTCTTTGACTCTATTGGGTTGTTGCAAAAGTTCGTTCGGTTTTCTAACAAAAATGAATGTGATAGGGTAAAGTGATATAATTTGGCATTAGTGTTTCAAGTTGGACAATTCGCCGGTACAAGTTGGACATGGTTTTTTTCTTGATAAATACAGTACAAAATTTGTTTCTAAGCACAAAGAACCAAAATATAAAACTAAAGCATTAAAAATATACAAATAAAAATGAAGTACTAAATTTATCAGGTCAAAAAGCCCTGTCAAAATTGTACCACTGTCCAACTTGCACCACTTTACCCTATGCAACCTAAATGGTTAATTACGATACTTCAAAAATAAAATACACAAATAGGGGAGACTGGGGCACTTTTTGTCAAAATGGATATTTTATTTTTTTCACGAGCCATCAGAGAATCTAAATTACTTTTATTAACCCTTTAACGACGAGACACTTTTTACGGACTGAAAATCAACAATAACAATTAAACTGGTAAACATAATCAATGATGTCTTACATCTAACCTTAAAAAGTCCAACAGAGTATGATTTGGTGTATTTTGCGCCTCTATGGACGATAGGGACAAAAATAGCCCAAATATTTAAGTAATTTTTCTGACAATACCAATGAATAATAATTTTCGTTTTAATGAAAAATATTACGTATGAGTATTGTAGTTTAAATTTCCAAAGGGGAATTGCTTAAAAAAAAGCTTGGAAGTATAAAAAATAAATAAAATCAATTATAAATTTGAGAATTTAAAAATTCACCATTTTTGAGCTTAAATATTTACTATATAGCAAATAGCTGGGACTTGCAAAAAATATCCTAGATTCCTTCAACCTTCTACTTTGGAATTACGTACAAACATTAAAAAAAATAACTAAGTAGTCAGGAAAAATTATTTTCTTTATGGGGACACCGGTGTTCCAATCGTCCTCAAAGGGTTAAGCATATTCTTATCACGGTAAAAACTTTTGGACACTGACCAAAATATTGGAACAAGTTTACCTTGGAACAAATTTTTTTGGAATCAATTTGTACCTAGAGAAGATATATGTTTGTTCTAAAAAGTTTTCTTTACCGTTTTGTTACGATATAGGGTAAATGTCCTAATTCAAAACCATTTCCAGACGCTTTAACTTTGACAGAAGATTCAACACATTAAGTTCATATTTTTTCTGAAGAGAATTACATAAATGTGCTCCTTGACTCTTCTAGAATGTTACTCTTTAGTGAAAATTCTTTAGATATAATTTGAAAACTTCTTAAATACAAGAAAAATACGCGAGTGTAAAATGCTTCTATTGGAAACAAATTAATCCAAATGGAGACAAGGGAAAGTTTCTAAATGGAGACAAAGATTGTAAATGAAACCGCGACGAAAGGCTTCCAAAACCTTGTTGAGTTGCTCTTGAGTGCAGAATTTGTTCTTATTCTTGGTAATTTATCCTTTGTCATCTAAAACAATAAGAAAATCTCTCCAAAAAAAATATATTTCCGGTGTTTCCTATTAAAGCATTTGCAGACACTTCAGAAAAACCCTTTTTGTTCACGAAATAGGTAATTACAGTGCCGGACAAAATTGTACCAATGTTTCAAAATACTCTATAAAGGATTTAATATCTCAAGATCTAATCTATATTTTAACTGAAACTTTTTTTTCGTAGAGAGCTTTATTATAAAGCTACAAATTGTGCCTTATTAGAATTTTTTAGGAGAAAGACTAATATTTTTATAGAGCCTTCTAAAAAAAGGATGCATTGGTACAATTTTGTCACTTGTACCCAAACGCTACTTTTTGTTTTAAAATTTTATTTTATGAACTATTTACGTAAAAATGAATTTAATATAATGACTTCCGGCTGTTATTAATGCATTTTGCATGAACACTTCCGGAATTTTTTCACTTACAACCTAAATACTGGTATATTTGAGTAAAATACGCTCTTATATTAAAAAAGTGTATCAATAACGGATTTTTGTCCAACAAAATGACTGCAAAACATGACGTAGGCCATATCACAGAGATCAGACTACGTATTTAGGCGTGATCCAGTGGTAGGACTATCAAATCCGGACTCCAACCAATCACAGTTTATTACCATTTATTATAGTAATTAGGCGAAAAAATCGCGTTCGGCGAGCTCTAAACTGTTAGCTAGCCTTTCAAACTAATCAAAATCGATATCCTAAGCAACATCAGCTTCAGGGAATGATAACTGAATCATAAAATACTTGGCTGAATGACCGGTAAAGCAGAGAAAGAGAACGAAATGTTCAGACATTTCTGAAGCGCCCAAGTAGCTTGTAAAAAAATAAAATATACGTTTTGTGACTTTTTGCCCCATTTTTCCCTATCTTTTACCGTTTAACAGACGGTGACAAGTTGAAAAAAGACGATTATAACTGCTCTCCCTTTGAATCCGAGCAGTAAAAAGCTTAGTTTTTTTTATGATTTAAGCCATTTCTCAGTGAAATTAAAACGTAATTTTAATAAGACGTTTCGGAACCTAAAAAATCTATACATTAATTTTGTTTTTCCTAAAATTCATTTGTCAAGTAAGCCTTCAAATAGCAAACCATACACTCAAGATGATACGGAGAATTATTGTTCCAATCGAGACCGAATGTTCCAATCGGTGGCATTTAACAACCAGAGACCAAATGTTAGCGTATATACAAATACGCCTTGTTCCGAATTAACCCATTTTTCTTTGTTCCAAAATACCCACAGCATTCTGAAATGTAGGGGAAAGTCGTCTGCCTTCAAACAAAAAATGGAGTTCCAAATTTAAGATTTTTTTCTGAAGAATCCACAAAATGGATTTTATTTTCTACTACACCAAAAAATTCTCTTGTTCATTCGGCGTATATGATTACCTCATTTAGCACTTAAAAAATTTAGAGGAAATTAAAAGTGATGTCGATTTGTATGAAGGCATCTGGCATAGTCTGCCTTCAAACGCGAGGCAGCTGCCTTTAAATGTTTTTTTTTTCACTGAGAATATTGAATCAATAAAACTAAATGGGCTATAAATGATTAGATTGAAGCCTAACGCACTCACTAAAATCATCACTGCAGTCAAAAGACATTAAACAATAACTTTTCTTCACATTTTTCTGAAGCACTGTTTTGCACATGAAAATTTGGAAGAAAAAGCCATTGAAGTTGAAAATTGTCAACTTGAAACATCCCGGTCGGAGCAAGATAGCAGGTTATAAGTATTTGTATGACGTTCGTCAGAGAAAAGTAGGAGTTCGATTTCACATGTTTTGATGTATGGCATCACGACATTAGCATTTAAAGGCTGCTGCAGGGTGATATTTTCAAATTTTTGCCACCCACAAAAATTGTGTCATCTGAACCAAAATGTATTAGCAGAAATAATAAGCCTGATTAACCTTCTATGTATCACAATGGAAGATTTATTTGTAAAATGATTTTTACTATGAAAAATCACATGATTTGTGGAACATCAAAATTACAGTTTAGAGCTCATTTTCATTTTTTTTTATCTAGCATCTAGGAAATAGGAGCTAGGCTCTCCATTTTTTGATGATTTGTGAGGATGATGGATAGCTACCTAATAGTTAATAGAATATAATTTATGCTTTTGAGAACAACGAAAAAATCGCAACATTTGAAGGCTGCTGCATTTAAAGGCAGACGACTTTCCCCTACCATTTTTACTTCTTTAATATTTTTGCTATCTTTATAGAAAAGTTTATGCCTTTTCCAGAAATTTTTAAAAAGAATCTCATTCTGGACTATAAATATTAATTTCAACAGAGAAAAAAATAATTTGTAAAGTCAATACACAGGGTCCCGTGTTTATGCACATTTTCAGGATTGCAGAAAACCGCGCGAAATGGCTTTATGTACCCAGAAAATTTGCCTACTCTGAGGACATTCTGAATTAGGAGGCCGAAAATGAGGCTTGGGGGCAATCATCTTATAGATGAACCCGTAATAAATTTAAAAAAAAGTAAAATAAAAATTAACTGTTTCTCTAGACTCTAGATAATAGTTTGCAATTTTTGTTTCACTTTCTTGCAAATTTTGAGAAACCAAAATAAAGAACCACAGCTTTTGCAACAATCCAATATTCTATTATTAAATTGCAAGACCATTGATTGGAAATTTTTTTTTCGAATTTCCAAAATACCTCTCTAAAAATATAAGTTAAGCAATTTCGCGAAATTCAACTTTTTGTTAGGGAAATGAATAAGGAATTGTATTCAATCTATTATTATTTTTTCTTTGGAATTGGCTATTTGAAAGCATATAATAGCACGATTCTCTTGACGATTCCTATATAAAAATTATAGGGGAAACTTCCCATGCTTCGTACAATCCCAAGCTTCATAATGACTAAATTTTTCTTATGTTTCCTAATAAATGTGACAAATCGCGCCCATTATTTTTAAAACTACGGAAAATTTACCAGTTTTTAAAATGTAATGCGAAGCCACATTTATTCAGAAATATAGGGTAAGTGTGCCAAATTTCGGCATAGTTGCATGCAAGCGTCGAAGTCTCAAGTTTGAAATGTAATATTTTAAATACAAATTGTTTTTTTTTATTCTTTCCTCTGAAAGTGTTGCTTGGAACCTTGTAAAGAGTTTACCGTCTTGATTTACTCTAAAATCATTCTTAATACTTTTTAAAATGAATAAAAATATAGACATAGCTTTGGTGCCCTATTTCGGCCACCTTCATTCTCATAGTTCCTTGCCCTTCGGGAATTCTTCCAATATCTTTTTCACGTCATCTTGTTTGTCGAAGCTACATTTTTTGTTATTCCTTTGCATTGTATAATCTCTAGAGTACGTAAAATCTAAAAGTTCATGGAAATTCGAGGAACAAAAAAGGTGGCCGAAATTGCAAGCTGGCCGGAATTTGGCACACTTACCCTACACTGAGAAAAAAAGGGGGTGCGATTAACTTTTTTTCCTATTTAACACCACTTTTTAGGTGCAAAAATATATCAACATTTTTAATGTTAATTTTACACCTTTTTAAGGGTAAAATTAACATGAAAAAGGGTAACTTTAACCCCTTATACACCTAAAAAGCATAATATTTACACGATTTACACCGATTTCGGATCAATACTGCAGGGTAAAATAAACATTTCGAAAAGAAAAATTTAGTCGTCATTACGAAGCATGGGCAGGCACTTCCCATAAATTGCCCCAATGTTCCCTAAAAAGTGAACAACTACTAACAGCTGTAATTTCCCTTTCCGTTCTAGTTCAAAACATCGGCAAATACTCTCCTCCAGCAACAGGGATTAAACTGTGACATTTCAGCTCTTATCAATTTACCTGGATTTTGATATCTAAACGACACACGAGCTTAGGTTAATTATTTAAAAATAAATAGTTTTAATTAAATGACCTTTATTCAATGGTGTTTGTTTTTTTTTCCTGAAAAAAAAATCAAATCTAAATGAATATCTTTTCCACTTACCTCACGCATCGACCAAAAAAAACATGGATGATGCCTGAAATAGAACTCATTAATTGAGTGATAATTTTAGACAAATAATGTAAATATTTTCTATCTCTCCCAATTTCTACTTTTGCGAGCCGCGGGATTATTCTTTGCGTGCGTTCTCTAGGAAAGAGTTGCAATCTCTTTGCCAATGTGTGATCGAAAAGTCTCCAAATTTGTTCATTTGGAGACTTTTCGATCCTCTTGTGTTCGAGTATTTTACTTTTTTTCTTGTTCTGGGATAAAACCTTCCGAGAGTATTTTCTTTTTCAAATTATTTTCTGCGCACTCTCTCGGCATTTGAGTTGGCTGTTGAGGACAACAGCAACACAGGACACGAATGCAGCGAGATCATTTTTTTTTTAATCAGGAACCCGCGGACTCAGCAATCAGCACCCGCAAGGCTGTTTGCAGCACTCAGCAAACCCCGCGAACACAGCAACTCGCTCTCCCGCATATTCTCTCTCTTTCTCTCTTTTCAATCTCTTTCTCTCAATGCTCTCTCGCGGCTACACCGGCGTCGCCGGAACTGATGGCCTGCATCAAAATATACTTTTAATCATTCCATCCTCAGTGACATTTACTTCTTTTTTTTGGGAATCAACAAAAAAATACTTTTTTTCATAGGAGAGCGATGAACTTTTTTTTTTGTTTAATTTAAGCGAGTTTTCTTTTTGACATTTGTCGTAAGGTGCAGGTGAGTAAAGAGTGACATTTGATGCCCTGTTCCATGATAAATCCCAAACAGTCAAAACTATTTCAAGGACTTTATTTTGTTTGCACTTGAAGGAAAAATCTATATTTTAAATGATTAATGTTAGTCAAATAAGTTATATTGGAATTTTTAAATAAACTCCGCCTATACAATTTGAGCCACGCCTCCCTCGGGTATTATTGAAAATAAATTAACCCAATCAGTCAATGTACCAGAAATACTTGAGATAGAATGTTCATATTTTGGGATTAGTTTCCTACAAATAGATCAATTTTTTGAAAAGAAATTTTTTTTTATCCATTATGGCGACGCGGGGGCCCATGTCAAACACCCATCTTAACGGTCGCTGAATTTAAATTCTTTGCATTAATTCATTGCAAACTCTATTGATTTAGATAGAGTAACTATCCAAGAAAACAAATTGACAATTAAAATTCAAATCAGGAAAGAAAAAAGACGCCAATTTTAACAAATTGGACGGAATGTCGTATTTTCCGTCCGCCATTTTGAGTAAAAATTTTGCATGACCTTCCGTGAAGCAAGAAAACGATAACAAAATGTATTTTCATCTCTGTCGGACTATTTTGCCCAAGTAATTGAAGAACTAAAGTTACTAAAAATATATTCCTGACAGCAATTCGGATAAAAATTGCCCAGGAATAAATCATCTAAAATCACTCAATTTGCGTAAGATGTATAATACCATGGTAAGGTAACCATCTGATGGTTCAGTATGTGTATAAAACTGGTACTTCTCAAATATTGTGCATGAAATCTGCATAGCTCAAGCATAAAACGGTTTATATTGTGTTGAAAACGCGCACAGCTGTTAAACATAAAATGATTAAGAAAACTGTTGAAAATTTAGATTCAATTTTGTTTGAGATGCAGGACTTATGCACAATTTTATACATTTTATTCTTGAGCTGTGCTCAGCTGTACCGGTTTTGACGAGCACCATCTGTTTTAAGAAGTCTAACCGCTGTGCATGTTTTCAGTACAATCTTAACCATTTCATGCTTAAGCTGTGCATGTTTTCAAAAGAATCTTAATCAAAATACTATTCTTCAAAATTTAGATTTTTACTGTTAATCAACATTGAGTACTACATTCCTTGAAAAGGAGAGCTTCTACTTTTGCTTCTACTTTTATTAAAAATAATTAAAATTTCACTGCAATTTCAAAATTAAACCTGTTAAACTCAAAATTAAAAGTTAAATTTTTCAAGGAATATAGTAGTCAATGATACTGATAAACAGTAAAACCCCCCGCTCGAGCAATTTTTACCGTGGTAAGTGCGCCTTCGCGTGCAACCGCACCCCCCACATAAGTGTCTTGATACGCCACTGGCTAAATTTCCTTAATATTTAACACATCTCGGAATATACACTATTTCGATGAAATTGGAGGGACAAATATCACACTTTACTGCTCGAACTCCACAGAGAAGGCAGTATAAAATCCCTCGATTTTGATTTATTATATTTCGACTTAGGTAAATTTTGGAAAGTTGAAATTTCGAGTTTATTTTAGGTCACGCTGTTTGTCCGTCCGTCCCTTACCAAGTCTAGAACCCAAACGGTTAGATATGAACTTCAACTTTTCGAGGGACCCCCCATAAGTCGACCCTGGGACCTTTAACATAGCTCTCATTGCACCCCATCTCTCCCCTTCACCCCAAAATCATGTATTTTGGGATTTCTCGGAAACGTGTTGTTGTTTTTTTTTTCTCGATATATCTTATAGATTATCCAGACAGATATTTCGTCCTTCCCAGCGAGCACCAAACGCTAACCGACTTCAATTTAGCTGTAAACATATGAATTTTCAGCTGAATTCTGCTAACTCTAAACGAAAATTCGCGAGGCAGTGCCATTTCCGTATATTTGGTTAGCACTTTTCTGCTAACCGATCAACATTTTTTTGCTGATGGATTCAGCAAAAATAAGCTAAATACGAAGCTTTTTTCAGCTAATTGTGCTCGCTAGTTTATATTTTTCATTTTTGGATATGTCTCAGAGATTACCCAGGCGGATATTTCGCCCTTATACGATAATACTGTTGAATCATTCCGATTACCGGTTTTTCAAGGTCAAAGGTTAAAAAGGCTCTACAAAGCGTATTTCTCAACCGAATGGTATTATGTTTGGGTTCAAAGGTCTTGAAATTTCTGACAAGTCCAAGCCGGCTTCAATGAGTTATAAGTCAATAACAATTTTTTAACCGAAAATCAATAGTATTATGCCCAACGCACAATAATTTTTGTTTGTAAACATGTTTCTAAAATTGCCTATGTGAGTGAGCGAGATGACTAGATCGAGATTTCATTTACTCTCATTGAAATGTCAAAAACATGTTTACAAAACAAAAGTTATTGTGCGTTGGGCATTACACTCAGCCATTCGTTATCCGGTAGTTTGGGGGACAAAATGACAATTTTTGTTAATCCGGCCAATGTTTTTTTAAATATTTTGTGCTGTGTGAATTTATTTTCTGCCGAAGAACAACAGAATATTCTTTGTGGCGTGCTTACGTTTCGTTTTCTATCACAATTATGTAGGTAAAAATACGCTCCCTTTGATCGTTCATGCCTTCAAATAATGTGAATTTTCTTTTATTTTCCCCTAAGAGACATACATTTCTATTAAATATTAGTTGTCTTAGTGTAATTCCTCCGGTCCTAATGAGGATTCACCGGGAAAAACTTCTCTATCGATCACAAACCAACTGTGATCGATAGTGTTTTCTTGTTCTGAAAGGATAAACAACCCTGATGCAACCGGAGGGAGTTTTATCTACCTTTTATACTTAAGATATTTCCTCCAAAAATATGCAAACAAGAATATAGTCCCCGAAATGACGCTCAATCTTAAATAAAATTTCTATAAAATAAGGATACGTTTACACTTGAATCTGTTATTTCTTTTATTCTTTTCTCAAAAAAAAAAAAAAAAGTGACAGAGTAAATTTGACCATTAGTGTTTCTATCTGCGTTCCTTATTGCCTAATCAGAAAAATAATTTTTCAATAATATGCAGCTATTTTTTTCTTGTTTTGTTTCTATAGTAAATTTCCCAATTTATCATTTGCTGAAGATTTCAAAAACAACTCATAAAAAATATCTTCGATATTTCACACTGTTTTTCTTTTTCTTTTACTCTTTATAATCATCAAATAGTTTTACAATTTATTTTCATTTCTTCTTTTTTTTTTTAATTTAATTCCATCTACTCAAGAAAATTACTTTCCCATTTATAATTAGGGGGTTAAACGTGTAATTATTTTTATTTCTTATCGTCTATTAGAGTTAAAATTTGTAAGACTGAAAGGAAATATTTACTTAACCAAAATATTACCTTTTTGGTTACAACATAATATTTATATATTGTTTTATTGGAGAATATCTCAAGAAGATTTCCTCTTTATTTCTAATTCTAATCTCAGAAAAAAATTATTCTTGAAAGAAATTAAAAACTAAAATGCGCAACAAGAGATTATTTCCCTTTTTACAAAAAAAATATATTATTAATTATTATACGAAAGTGTAGAAAATGATCAAATTGAATTGATTTTCTTCTTTTTTTTATATAAAAAATTATGTGTGTGTATTTATTTTTTTAATATTAGACTTTTTATATGTACCTTTTTTCTCTCTTTCATCTTTCTCTCTCTCTCTCTGACATTCTTTCCATTTCTCGGGGCATTCACTGTTAATATCTCGGTTGAATTTCTCGGGGACAGAGGGGCTTGATGTTCTATCGTGAAAAGTTGCAAAGTGTGTCTTGTTGGATAAATTGTTGGCTAGAAAAGGATGATACAAGAAAAGAAAAAAAATCCCACCCACATCTCAGAATAAGTAAACTAATAAACCACCCAAAAACACTAAAATAATCACAACAACAATAAAAAAAACTCTCAACTACTCACCTTGTAAAAACCGCCAAAACCCAGAGACAGAGAGTTATCTCTTCCCTTTCTTCCCCGGGCGATCCTTGCCTCAATCGCGGCTGTTGCTGCGCGAAATGCTGCGGCTGCGGCTTCGGCTGATGGACTTGGAACGCGGATGCACAGGGCTACGTGAGCGCGAATGCCTTCCGCGTGATGATTTGCTGTCCGATCGTGATCGCGATCGCGAATACGAGCGTCTGCCCCCGCGGGAGCGGCTCCTAGAGCGTGATCGACGACGATCGCGAGAACGAGAACGAGATCTGCGAAAAAATATCAATTTGGAACTTAAAATAAAGATTCAGCAAAGTCGTTTTTTTTTGCTTTGAGTTCGACATTCTATCAATGATATTTTTTTCCATGAGACAAGAGTCTTTAATGATCAATTTATGCAAAGCCAGATGTTTTTATTTTTTTGCTCTGAACACATTCCCACGAAAAAATCTTGGAGTGGTGTTGATAAAAAAGAGAAATGGAAAAGATTGAATGTTTAAAACGATCAAAAGAAATTAATTTGTCGAGTGACTAAAATTAGGTGTCAAAGAACTTCAAAAAGAAAATTTAACTTTCTCGTAAATTTCACGAGAAAATTTCACAAGGACTTTTCGATATTTTAACTGCTCGAACTGCAAGAAGAGAGAGAGCAGTTTACACAATCGACTTTTTTTCAATTTCTTTCCATCCTGGCTGCTAAACGGTAAGAGATATTGACTTCCAGTCTTCGGTGACCCCCCCCCCCGACAAGTCAACATTCTCTATCGAATTAACTTACCCAAATTACCCCCCCCCCCTTTTATCCTCTCCAAAAACATGTTTTTTGACTTTGCAAAAAATTGGCCCTGGCGATTTCGTTCATTTTTGGAGGTAATCCAGCTAAACATTTCGTCCTATGACACCTATCACCACAAAAATCGCCATCTTGAATTATTGAAGGTCAAAAGCCTAATTTTCATTCGATTTGGTCAATTAATCAATTAAAATGTTAATAATTTTTTGAAACCCTCTCCTTGAACAATTTTCAACTTCAAGATGGTTTTGTGGTGATTTATAGACAAATTAAATTCAATAATAATTTTATATGCACCAGAAATTTATTGCGAGCAGCTCGCAAAGCTTTGGACGCTTTGCCACCCCTTTTTGGTAATTAAATAGCATAAGAATTGAAACGGGTTTTTCACTGAACTTATTAAAATTAAAAAAAAGAAAAGGCTCTATATATTTTGATATGTTTTTTCTTAATGTAATCCAAAAAGTATATTCCAATGATACTTGAAATGATAATGATAATTGAAATCCTTGTTTTCTGTTTAATTATTCTAAAATCCAAAATAAAATAGACATTTTTACAGCCGGATATATCGAGTACTGATTACTGACCTTTTACTACTCCTAACCGTGGTATCACACTGGAGAATTTCACATTAAAATTTTAATGCGATTCACATTAATTGTTGCTGATATGTGTCCTAATGTACAATTTTCGTCAAAATCTTTTAGAAATCGATTCATTTAGTGATAAAAAAGTGGACTCGAGTCACAAAAATTTGTTTAAATAGATTAAAATAGAATAAATACGACTGATAATTAATGAGCAAATTAATGAGAAGTGAGCAAAATTATGAGCAAAATTTGCTCATTAAATTTTCATCAGGTACTAATTTATTGCATTAAAGGACAAAAGACCTTGAAAAAGATTGGTGCAGAGGATAAGTAAGAAAAAAGCTAAACAAAAATGTGTTCGATCTACATTTTATATTCCTTCATAAACTTCTAGGATTTCGTAGTCAAATGAGATGGTTGCCGAATTAATTGAGGCTGCGCATCAGGAAACCGTCATTTGGGACTACAACTGCCGGGAATACAAAAATAGAGGCAGCCGATCTGATGGTCTTCAGGCCGTTTGCGACAAATTGTCGCAGTCGGGATTTGGGTGATATTGGCTCCCTCATTTTCGTAGTCTTCTTTTGAAAATAAAGCCCTAAGATTTGAAGCAGCTCTTTAAATTCCTCCGAAGTCATCCGGAGAAAATTATTATGTCCAAAAAAATCGCACCAGAGAATTTCAACGACACCTCAGAATTTATTAAATTCAAGGATTTCCGGAGCCCTTGTCCTTGGATCTCGGGATTAATGGGGTTCCGGGATTTTCAGAATATCAGGCCCCAAATGATTAGAGCCCGAACATCCAGGCATCTCTCAGACCACAAATGAGATTCCAAGATTACAATGTGTATTTTAAAATCTAAGGGATACCGGAACCCCGCATCGGAAACCCTATTACTCTGTAGGTCTTCTAGATAGTTTTTCAAAATCGATTTGGACAATCTGAATGTAAAATGCTCGAAAAAAAAAAACTTCATTAAATTTTGAAATATCTGAGCAATAAATAAGATAGAATTTCGCTGCGATATAGACTTTACGCATTTATAAGTTCAATGTTGAATAAGAGAAAACCTCTGCAGTCGGCCGGTTCTTCGATTCTACAACTGGAATTATTTAATCATTTTTTAACGTTTTATAGTCAATTTCTATGAAATTTTCACTGATTTGCATTATGTATTATACAAGAGAAACTTATGTTAGACCGCTTAGGCCATATTATAGCAAATCTAAGTAAATTGAATAAATAACCCCACTGACCGAGTTGAGGAACCAGCCGACTACAGGGACTTTACCTTATAACACATTTATAACAATTTTGCATTAAGCCGTAAAAGCCTTTCCCGCAAGTTCGTAAACGCATTTTTATGACAATGATCTTTCAACGATTTTTGAAAACAACGAACTATCAATTAGCTCTTGAGAATCAACCGATTCTAATCGACAATGTGCAAGTGATGAACCGATCGACCTGTATAGAGACCATAATATTTTTTAACTCTTTAAGGACGAGTGGGACACCGGTGTCCCAAAATTAAAAAAAAAATTTGACAATAAAACGTTATTTTGCCCTCCAAATAATCAGAAAAAAAAATTTTTGTTTTTGGGACACTGCTATCTACTCGTCCCTAAAGGGTTAAGAACTTCACACAAATAAAATTAGTGTTTTATACAATTTTAATTGTTTAAATTTGTCATAAAAGCCGTAAACCTCGACATTACTCAACTTCTTACAAAAAAATCATATCAATTAATAAAAATTATTATTTCTTGACCCTCAATTTCTTATCACTTTACTAAAAACTCGCCTTGCCAAGGGGAAACTATTTATTTCCGGCTTGTAATTTTTTTCATTATGTTTGTTTTTTTTGTAATAATTTACCTCTTGTATTGCGCAAAAGATTGCAGAAATATTGTAATTTTTCTTAATCTTTTAATTTTGATATTTTTCACAGATTTTCATATTCTTAATTTTGCTTTCGGTAAGCTTTTTGAAATCAATAAAAAAAACCGTGAAATCTTGCTTGAAACTTTCCAGATTTGTTTCAAGGTCACTACTGAGATTGGCAACCTTAATTTTTTGAGTGGAAATCAAAGCATCCTGGGTGCAAATAAAAATGCAAAAGGCAAACAATCCTTACCTGCGCCTGCGATCACTACGAGTGGAACGCCTATGGGGGCTCGTGGGGCGTCCATAGCGGGCCATCTGGACACGAAGCTCCCTTCCATCGAGAATCCTGCCGTCCATGGCCTCAAGCGCATCCTCAGCATCGCGCTTATCGTAGAAACGCACAAATGCAAAACCCCTGCTTTCCCTGGTGAATCGATCCCGCGGGATGTAGATATCACCAACTTCTCCGCATCTCTCAAATACACGCCGCAAATCTTCGGGAGTGGTCCTATAGGTTAGGTTGTCAACCTATTTTTCACATCAAGAGAAAAAACAATAAAATTCATGTAAAATCGGTAAGTTTTTGTTGGAAATTCACAATTTGTGGGGAAAGGAAGAAAAGTTGATGGGAAAAACATTGGGAGGGATTGCTTTTGACGGTGAAAAAGTGGTTTTTCTCAATGCGGCTTCCCTGACGCCATTTTCCCAATCACGGAAGAACGCATCAGATGATGCCGCCTTTTTCTCGCGGAAAATCACCAATTTGCTTATGACTTACCTTGAGGGATACCATCCCGTCAATTCTCGGCGGTGGTCTGCCACTCATTCTCATTAAAATTGCGGTTTATTTTCACGGTTTCCTAGCGAAAAATTTGGAAAAACTCCCAGCACGCACTTTTTGCAGCCAGAAACGTTTGACACTTTGTGTTGAGGTGTTGCCACTGTGGAAAATGGCGCGTCTCTTTTTTCCCACCCCGCTTTTTTGCTGCGAAGATTTCCCCTCTTCGCCGTGGAAGCATCAGCGAATATATTCTAGTACTGCAAATTTCGGGGGTTACCATTCTAGTCCAACCGTGAGCCATTTTGAATTTGATGTGTCGAACGCGTGTGGAAAAGTTTTAGATGTAAAATTTTCCATAACTTGTAATCTTAGCTTTTTTTAGTGATAATAGTTAATTTTTGTAATATACCTGTACTGAATACCGATCGTGAAGGTTTGAATACACCCAGAGACTTTCACCATGTCGCAGGAGAATGCCGAAATAAGTGCAAAATTCTCCACACTCAATGTAAATGCAATGGAGTTCGTGCCGAGCTTCTGTCAGGAGCGCACATCGGTCGTCACCACAGATCTTATGGAGGAAAACCGGCCAGAGAACAATGGTAGGGTGCCAGGGATAGTATCTGGGGATTCTAGGGTAGTATTTTGGGGTGGGTAAGAGGGGGATGAACTAACAAAAATTGGGCCAGAAAGTTTGTGAGAAAAAAAATGTGCCACATCGTCGGAATTGTCAGATCGCAGACATTTTGTCGTTGGAAAATTTTTGGGGGGCATGAAGAGATATTCTGGCCGTGATTGGGCTTCAGCATCATCTGACCCAGATACCGTTGTCCCTCCCGTAGCTTCCGTGCCCGACAATGATCCCCTCGACAGCTGGGACGTGGAGGATGAGCCAGTATTAACGCCCGAGGATGAGGAGGCAGAAGATGCAGAGGATGGCGATGGTGAGAACGACGTCACCCCAAAACAGTCCAAGAAGAAGTCCCAGAAGATTGAGGAGAGCAAGAGCAAGAAGGAACACGTCAATGTTGTCTTCATTGGCCATGTCGGTAAGTCAAAATCATTTTCTCTTTTCCATCCACAAAGGAATTCTCCACACAAAATCTCTCTATTCTCTCTTCTTGAGGATTCCACCTGACCTCCCTCGAGCTGCTCAATCTCCCCCCAAAACCCCAATGATAATCATTCTAGTCAATATCCCCTACGAGCCCTGTACACGGACAATCCAATCTGCCATATGTTTACAAATTCTTTTAGAGGAAAATTACCCAGAATTTTCTTTGTTGCCAAGTCTGTTGTTCTTTATCATTGTAAATTCCAAGAGTTCATCTTTTATTTTTATTGTCTATTCCGTCTGCGGGCTTTTATGGAAGTTACGAGGTGTTCCCGCCATCAGGGAGTGTTAATGTATTTTTATTTAAAAAAAAAATAATAATAGAAATTGCAGAGGAAATAATTCAGGGGAAATTAGAAAATTCGTAGAAAACACAATGAAGCCTAATTGGGCTTAAAATCGATAAAATTGCACTTTATCTTAAGGAGGGAATGCAATGTAGAGATTTCTTGTTCACAAGGTAAGTATTTCATACAGGGGATATTTTCGGATTTCATGAAAATGTAATTTTAGAATTTTGTGTACACTTAGTCCTATAATTAAATTTAGAGTACATTGCAAAGGCTATTCCGAATAAAAAGTTGATATTCAATAAAAAGAAAAATTTGGTAAGGGAAAGCGCGCTACCTTCGGACGACTTAAGTTTCGGACAATACAATTTTTTCTCTCTATTCCTTATGGATTTCACCCATAGCTCTTTTCTGAAATTTTGAAGCATTGGACTAGCTATTAAAATTTAATATTACAATGGGCCAAATTCATTTATAACACATTGAAAAAAAATGTTTTGTGCTCAGCATAGGGTAAGTGTGCCAAATTCCGGCCAGCTTGCAATTCCGGCCACCTTTTTTGTTCCTCTAATTTCCATGAATTTTTAGTTTTTACTTACTCTAAAGATTATACAATGCAAAAGAATAACAAAAAATATAGCTTCGACAAGCGAGATGACGCGAAAAAGACATTGGAAGAATTTCTGAAGGGCAAGGAACTATGAGAATGAAGGTGGCCGAAATAGGGCACCAAAGCTAAGTCTACATTTTTATTAATTTTAAAATGTATTAAGAATGATTTTAGAGTAAATAAAGACGATTAAATTGTCTACAAGGTTCCAAGCAACACGCTTTAAGAAAAAGAAATAAAAAAAATCAATTTGTATTAAAAATATTACATTTCAAGACTTTGCCACTTGCATGAAATTATGCCGAAATTTGGCACACTTACCCTAAATCGTCCGATGGTAGCGTATTTTCCCCTATAAACGAAAACTAAAGGCAATGATTTTGTTTAATTTTAATTATTTTAAATAAACTAATGTCCCAGACAGTCCTAAAGCTTAAGTCGCGAGACGGCTAAGTGGAAAATTAA
Organism: Phlebotomus papatasi; assembly: GCF_024763615.1. Classification (NCBI taxonomy): domain Eukaryota; kingdom Metazoa; phylum Arthropoda; class Insecta; order Diptera; family Psychodidae; genus Phlebotomus; species Phlebotomus papatasi. Next base: position 69,393,140 of record NC_077223.1, read on the forward strand.
TTTTAAAAAAAAATATAGTTAATTCATTAGAGGAAGGCTTTGAGGCTTCGCACACAGTTTTGTTTCGAACACTTCATCTTTTTCTCATATTTCCTTAATGAATCTGATCTTATCTATGGTAGTATATTAATAGAATACTTAGTTTTAAACCTCTAATTACATGAAAAATTAGGTCAGATTCATTAAAGGAGTAATGGAAAAAATATGAAATGTTTGAATCCAGAGTATGTGCGAAGTCTGAAAGACTTCCCTATTTCGGTTTAAATTATACGCCAAGCCGTCTCTTCATTCATAATTAGGTTTGTACAGACCAAACTCAAATGTACCCAGACTAGGGTGGAATAACCGGCTATCGCCATGTTTAGGAACAAATTAAATTCATTTAATCATAACTTTTGAATCCTTGTTACAAGATAAGTCAAATTTGACACAAAGTTACTTAGATGTATTGGCTCTAGATACGTGAAAACAATAATCCTAGAACATAACGCTTAACTACTTAAAAAACTGATTTTCATTAATAATGCAAAAATAACCATTTCGTCGCCACTTTTTACCACTTTTCGTCAGTTTTGTAAAATTTGTAACCACTTCTCGCCACCCACTTGAAAAGAACCACACTCGGTTATTTTAGGCAATGCTATGAAAAGAATACATTCACTATTTCTCTTTCCTTGTGATCACTTTATTATTACTCTCTTTAAATGATTTTTCTTCACTTTTATTTGAGAAATCAAATTATGGGGCTTTTGCAGAAAGTAAACAATGCAGAAGTGAAGTTAGCGTCGCCTATTGAAAAGATATGGCGACAGGTGGTAAAATCAATTCCAGAATATTACCACTTCTCGCCATGCCTCATTTTTATACAAAAATAATATAAAATGAAATATTAATTGACTAAATACAAATTTTATGTATTCCACAAGTGCAATTAAATATTCAATAGACAAATTATTTACCCAAATAGGTATTTTTGGCCTGATGAAAATTTGACGACACTTAGTACATTTGGTAAGAGATGTTGGATTCGATGCACTTGCTTAAAATATTGCTCTAAAAAGTGATCAAAATCGTGAATCCAAAACGAATAATTATTATTTTTCGATTCTATGCGTAGAAGCAGAAACAATACAAAAAAATTGCGAATCATTTATTTCATACAGTTCTGTCTCTCTATATGCACACTCTCTATATGCACAGCTTTTGTGTCGGTTGCATTCAAAATCAATTTGTTTACATTTTGACAAAGCAATAAAGAAAATTATTTTCTTGGTAACTAATTTTTCTCGTTTTTAATTATCTTAATTTTATTTTTTTCTGTCTCATATTATAGTTAAAATAACACGGGAAATTCTAAAACAATAAAAAAATAATAATTTATTAAAAGAAGGAGAAAAACCGTTGGGAATTTCAAAAAAAGTTGTGCATATTCAGAGAGAGAACTGTCAAAAAAAGTACCCAAACTGTGCATATAGCGAGACAGCACTGTAAATTGCGAAAAATAGCGATTTCAATGTAAGTGGCGAGAAGTGGGGCACTGGCGAGAACTGGTGATTCCACCCTAATCCTCGAGAATATTTAGCACGTAAAATTTGGCGGGGAAGCGAGGAGCCTATGCACGTCATTGAATTCAAGTTCTTTATGTTCAAATACTTGCGGTCGATGGAACAACTATTGCCACTTTAAGAACTCGTGTCAGGTTAGGATCTATTGTCACCCTATTTTGTTCCATTTGGGATACAAAATTTGAAACACCTATCCTCATAGTACCAAAACAATTTTTCGTGATAAAATGTTTTCTTAAACGTACGATTTTTTTTTTGGGACAGAGGCAGTATGTGATATATATAATATATACGAATAGGTTAAACTAAAAAAATGGAAATTTACCGCTCTACAACCCATCTGAAGATCAAAGTCCTGTGTTTCGAAGGGAAATGTGATGATTTTTGTGCCATTTTCTAAAACTTGATTTTGTGCAAATTCTCAAAAATACTGGGGCAAATTTTTGGCAGGCTTGGGGAAATCCCGGAAATCCGTAACGTTTAACTCTCTTAAATAAAAAAATATTTTATTGACAACTCTGTCGATGACTACTTTTTTCTATCTTAACAAAAAAATGCTTTGATTGAGTTAGTCAAAATTTCTGGGCACAAAATTTCAATGCATTTATTTTATTTATTTCTTTATTTTTATTTTTTTTACATTAGTTACTCGAATATCTTAAAACTATGTATGATTAAAGAGGTTTGTGAGAACTCTCCTTGGTAAAACTTTTGAAGCCTCGGTCTCTTTTGTCCCGTAAAATATTGAATTTTGAAATTTGTGTCAAATAGTTCGTAAATGTTTGTAAATTCCTAATGGGGAATTTTGGAGTGACTCGTTAATCGTATAATCTACTAACAAATTCGTAAATGTTTGTACTTTTTTTATTGCTCGAACTCCACGGAGAGAGCACTGTATAATCCCTCGATTTTTTCACCCTACAAAATTTCCACCTTCCACCCCCCGGAAACCACTTTTGTCAATAAATCTTCACGTTTCAGACGATTTCTGAAAAATGTCGTCACGCTGTTTGTCCGTCCGTTCGTCCGGTTGTCATCAGCTCTAGAGGCCAAACGGTTAGAGATAGCGACTTGGGACCTTCGGGCGACCCCCCCCCCATTAGTCGATTCAAGGATCGTTAACATGCCCCTAATTTTTCCCGGCATTGAATAAATGAGCAGTAAAAAGTTAAAATTGATCAGTAACAAAAAAATTTGAAACAGTGATATTATTGTCCAAATTTTGGCAAAGGGAAAATAAAGGGCTTTTACTCTATATGGAACTATTTTAAATGTTAAATATATAAAGTAGGCCTATTTTTGTAAGGATTAAAGTTTTTTACTGACCATAATTAGATATTTTACTGCTCATTTTTAATTTTTCACTGCCCATTTTGAATTTTTTACTGCTCGTTTGTTTTTTGTCATTTTTCCCCCACCCTCCAAAACCATATTTTTTGGGATTGCTCGAAAACGCGTCGTGCGATTTTTTTCATATTTTTGGATATGTTTTAGATATTACCCAGGCGGACATTTCGTCCTTAGACGAAAATACCGTTGAATCATTCCTGATAACGATTTTTCAAGGTCAGAGGTCAAAAAGACACTAGAGAGCGCATTTATCAAGCGAATGGGGTCATGTTTGGGCTCGTTGGAAAGGTCTTGGAATTTCCGACAAAACTGAACCGGTTCCAATCGGTAATGAACTGGTTTATAATCAATAAATAATTTTTATACGAAATTCATTTAAATTACTCCTGAGGTGTATTTTGAGAAATATTTTGAGTGATTTATAAATCGGCTCAAATCGGTTGTGAACCGGTAATGAACCGGCTATTTACCGATAAGTAATTTTTGTTCGAATATAATTTTTATTACTCTTTAAACTGTTTTGTGAAATCTGTTGAGCAATTTATGAATCGATTTAAATCGGTTGAGTACCGGTAAACGGTAAATGATGCGAAAATGTTTTGAGGTATAGCATCTAAGTCACGAATTCGAGTATTTCGCAAAGCCTGTTTCAAAAATAACAGTATTTTTTGTGCATAAATATTCATAAGTACACAGAAAATGTTTGTGAAATTTGGTAATTTATTTATAAAGTTTTGCCAAACAAACAAAAATATGCGAACTAGTGTTTGTAAAAGAACAAAAAATGTTCGTCAAGTGATCGTGTTACGAACAATGTTTGTGAAAAATGTACTTTTACAAACTTTAGGGGTTATACAATTTACGAGCATTTCGTATGTCCCCCAGTGTGAGTTTATAAACATCTACGAAATATTTTATTTCTGTATATTTCTGAAAAAGTAGATTTTTAAATTTTTGTAATATTTGTAATATTTTTTTTATGATTTAAGGCATTTTTTAATTATTTTTTTATTAAACGATGTTTTATACATTTTAAATGACATATGGAAAAGATTTCTTCAGGAATAACAAGTAACAAAATATTAATTTCCTAAACTAGGTAAACTTTACAAAAGTCAATGGACTTATTTATTTGAATACTAAAACAAATAACCCAAATGTAAATCGTGGTTTCCTGATTATTCTAAATTCCTGAATTTTTGAAGGGTTAACAAAATTAAATTGGAAGGCCATTTTTCGAATTACATTTTTTAACATGAAGCACATGCTTCATAAATGGGCAAAAATGTAAGGTTCGTCTTTACATTTGCAGATGCTGGAAAGTCAACCATTGGCGGCCAAATAATGTCCCTCACGGGGATGGTGGACAAGAGGACACTGGAGAAGTATGAGCGTGAGGCACGTGAGAAGTCACGAGAGAGTTGGTATCTTTCTTGGGCGCTGGACACCAACCAGGAGGAACGTGACAAGGGAAAGACAGTGGAAGTGGGACGTGCCTATTTTGAGACGGACAAGAAGCACTTTACCATCCTCGATGCCCCCGGCCACAAGAGCTTCGTGCCCAATATGATTGGTGGAGCAGCTCAGGCTGATGTGGCTGTACTCGTGATTAGCGCCAGGAAAGGTGAATTTGAGACGGGTTTCGATCGGGGTGGACAGACCAGGGAGCATGCTATGCTCGCCAAAACCGCCGGTGTTAAGCATCTCATTGTTCTTGTGAACAAGATGGATGATCCAACAGTGAATTGGGATGAGAACAGATACAACGAATGCCGAGACAAAATTCTGCCCTATCTTAAGAAACTCGGGTGAGTCAAATTTATTTATTTATTTTTTCCTTCATGGAATATTTGTAAATTACGCAGTTGATTTTTTTTGTTACAACTCACTTCTTTTGTTGCATCAATTGATTTTTATTCAACCCATTTCTTCCCATTGAAGGGTGTTAACTATATTGATTTACACGAATTATTTATTATCATAACATCAATATTACGTGTTGAATTATTTATTTTAGCAGATACCATAAACTTTACACTTCTTCTTATCCCCTCAATATTATTAATATTGTACAATTTTAATTAAATAGCATATAAAATTATCTTTTATTGAACTGAATGATAAGAGAAACACTCCTAAATTTAATATTCACAAAGAAAATATATTAAAGAAGCCTTACAAGTTGAATCACGAAATTGCTTTCAAATATTTATGATCAATATTGATTGATTTTCAAAGAAGTTCCTTGACGAATATTTTTTTTTATTTTCCTTGTTAAATATTAAATCCTAAGGGATCTCTTTGTGTTCTACTTATAACTTAATAAAAATAACGTGATAAAGATAGATTCTAAAGTAATAACTTCGATTAATAAAATAGTATTTTTGTTTTGGGTAAAAAAATGACATTCAAAGGCTGGGGTACTCAAAGGCAAAGGTCCTATCGAACATTTCCAAGATAACTAAATTTAAAACTTTTTGAATGAACATTCTGATTTCCTGTAAATTAGAATAATTATGATAATAATAATAATAAGGATAGAGAGAAGAAAATTAATTATAAAATTCTGGTAACCCATTTCGAGAAACTTGAGCCAATCTGTCCACAGAATGCATACATTTCTCAGTCAGGAAACCTGGAAATTCGTATTTTTTTTAAGGAAACCTGGGAAAGCCAAAAAAGTTTTCACGAAACCCATAAACGTTGCCATGAAACCTAATAAATTTACGAGGCTCCCCCAGGGAACCCATATTTTTTTTCAAGGAATCCAGGGACCCATAGAAGTTTTTAGGAAACCTAGGGAACCCATTAGTTTTTCGGAGAACTCGGAATCCAGGCATTAACATTTTTTGAAGGAACCCGCAAAAGTTTTTAGAAAACACGCCGAAGCTTTTTTTAGCAATAAACCTATGGAACTCATAATTTTTTTTCTGGAGATTCGGGAAACCCATTCACTTTTCAGAGATCCTGAGAACCAAAAATTTTTTCAAACGCTCCAGGGAACCCGTAAAAGTTGAGGAAATCCAGGGGACCAATGAAGGTTTATTTATAGGGAACCCAATAATTTTTTCGGGGAACCCGTATAACCCCTAAAAGTCGTCAAAAGTCCCAGTGACTCCATTTTTTTAAATAAACCTGGGAAACTCATAAAAGTTTTTAGGGAACCCTACGAACCCATATTTTTTTTCCGGGAAACTTTTATAGGAACCCCGGAAGGAACTCACGTTTTTTCAGACAACGCGAGTAACCTAGATTCCGAGGGGTACGCATACATTTTTCTGGGAGGCCCGAGGAAGACATTCATTTTTCAGGGAATCCAGTTAACAGGAAACCCAAAGAACAAATATTTCGGGAAATCCGAACCCCGAGTATCCACATTTTCTGGAGGAACCCAAAGAACCCATACATTTTTTTTCTGGAGACCCAAGCACTCACATTTTTTAGTCTACGACCTCGAGGAACCCATAAAGGTTTTCAGAGAACCCAATAATTTTTTGGGGGATCCACATATTTCAGACGACCTAGGCAACCCTTAAGTTTCCAGGAAACCCGTTTTTTTTTTCTAGGACACAATATGTCCCTAAAATTTTCGGGGATCTTCGAAGTTCCATACCTTTTTGGGAGACACGAGAAACAAATTCTCTTTTATAGAATCCATATTTTTTCAAGGAACCTATAAAAAATTTCAGGAGAGTTAAGGAGCAGTCCATTAGTTTTCGGGGGTTCTGGAATCCGGGTATTCACATTTTTTGAAGGGGCCGGGAACCCATAAAAGTTTTCAGGGAATCTGTCGGTCGGGGAATCTACATTTTTACAGGCGAGTTGAGGGGGGGGGGTACTCATACATTTTTCGTCAGGAAACTCAAATAACTCATCAGATTTTTCGGGAATCTTGGGAATCCCATACATTTTTCGGGGAATCAAAAATTATAGCCACATCAACGGCTTAAACATAAAGTTTCTTCTTAGGTAGAGATAATATTACTATTATCATTATTATGAAATCATTACAAGATTATGTCTGTAGAAAAATAGGGGACAGTATTTTAGTAAAAATGGACAATAAAAATTAAATTTAGTCAATATAGGGGAAAGGCTCATAATTTTGGACAGTTTCTAAATTTGGACACTTTGAGGATAAAATTGGACACTAAAAATAAATTGATTAAAATGAAGGATTCTTATTCCAATATTTGATGAATAACAAATTATATCTAAATATTTGTTCTTTTTGGAAGATTTTAACACTAAAAACGTTAAATTTTGAATATGATTTGAGTTGAAATTGTTTTGTTGAAAATTCAGTGTGAGCAATTGCTTATGAGAAATATGACAGAACTTCGTGTTTACTTCAGCCTTATTTAGCTGTCGTGGAGTACTAACTAAATTTCGTAGTTTTAGCTTTTGTGATGACTAGGTTGTATAAATGCCTTGAGAAACAAAGGAGCATCATCTCTACGAACGAGATGTAATGAGAAAAGCCTTAAAAGACTCCCTGAAAGGCCAGGGAATGCGCGAATCCGCGAGTACTTGGATTACCGAAATCGCCTCACTTTAATGAATGATATGGAAAGTTTCCCGACTTCTTGTGACATTCTACGGTTCCCTTCCATAAACAGGAATAGGTCTTGGTAAGATAGCTTTTTGAAATGGAGAACAATGGGCATCCTATTGAGGCGAATTAGCTGTCCAAATTTACAACCAATCTGTCCAAAATAAGAGTCAAATTCACCTCTATATATCAATTCATTTTTAAACGTATTAAAACTAATTTTAGTAAAAAAAAACGATAAATAGCTTGCCTAGTTTCTAAAGAACCCTTCTGAGAAGATAGTAACCAAAAATATCAATTAGTATTGAAAATATCGCACTTCAAACTTGGAACATCGATGCTTATAAGCAGACTGTTCAAAATTATGAGTCTTTACGCTAGAAATAAGACGGAAATCACAAATTGCAAATGACTATCACTGCAAAAAAAATATTTTGTAAAGTTGTTCGTAAATTTTTGTAAATTCCTACTGGGGACTTTCGAAATGTTCGGAAATCGTATAACCCACTAAAACGTTCGTAAAATTTTGTACTTTTTTTTTACAAACATGACGAGAATTTTTTGTATTTTTACAAACATTTGTTCGTTAATGTTTGCAAATATGCAAAAAATGTTCGTAATGTTTTTTATTTGTTCGTAAAGTTTTCCCAGCCAAACAAAAATGTGCGAACAAAGTTTGTTGAAGAACAAACAAATGCTTGTCATGTATGTGAAAAAGTACAAATTTAACGAACTTTTTAGTAGGTTATACGATTTACGAGAATTTCTTAAATACCCAGTAGGAATTTACAAACATTTACGAACAATTTTACAAAATATTTTTTCTGTGAAACTAATGCCCAACGCACAATACCATTTGTTTTGTAAACATGTTTTCGGAACTGCCAGTAAGAGTGAGCAAGATGACTAGATTTAGATCTCTTTAACTCTCACTAAAATGTCAAAAACAGGTTTACAAACAAAAGTTAATGTGCGTTGAGCTTAATGATCAATTTTATGTTTTTTGACTGATCAAAATTTTTAACTATAAATTTAAATTTTTACTGATCAATTTGTTAATTTCTTAATTTATAGTAAATAGTCGGAGTTAATTGAAATTTGTGTTTCTGTTTTCTCACAAATAGTGAAATTCTGCTTTTATGAAACTTGCAGATTTTTGAAAATGATCTCTGAGCGCAAGTAAAATCTTTTTTTTTTCATTGAAAATTGATGTATTCAAAAGACTTATTCCCAGCGCACAATAACTTTTGTTTGTAAACATGTTTTCAAAATTGCCTGTGAGAGTGAGCGAGATAACTAGATCTACATTTCATTCACTCTCATTGAAATGTCAAAAACACGTTTACTAAACAAAAGTTATTGTGCGTTGGGCATTAGGGATAAACTTTTTTTAAGAATATGATTGCTATTGTAAATAAAACAATTTTGATAATTTTTACATTTCATTTGATTTTATATTAAATTTCTCAACACTTCCAGACACGCGGCTCGAATTATGTCTAAAATCATTTAATTTACAGTAAAAACAAAAATATCGAAAAAATATATAAATTGGAAATGATGTGATGTAAAAAAAAGAAGCATTTTAACAAAAAAAAATCTCTCTCTCACCTCTCATTTCAGATTCAATCCGGCAAAAGATCTAACTTTCATGCCATGTTCTGGGCTGACGGGGCAGGGCATTAGGGAACCAATTGATCAAGGTGTTTGCCCATGGTACTCGGGCCAGGCATTTATTCCATTCATCGATGAGTTGCCCTCTCTCAATAGAAAAACAGACGGTCCATTTATAATGCCTATTGTAGATAAATATAAAGATATGGGAACGGTGGTAATGGGAAAAGTGGAGTCTGGTTGTGCGAAGAAAGGACAAAATTTACTCGTTATGCCCAATAGAGTAAGTTTACTCTTTATGTCACATGCTTATCACAATTTTACTTGTTTTTTTTTGATTGGTTTTTATCACTAATTGGGGAATTTGTCTTTTTTCTCTTTCTCTCTTTGTTTTGCAATTGACAGACTCAAGTGTCGGTGGATCAATTGTGGTCAGATGATGATGAAGTGACAGCTGTGGGTCCTGGGGAAAATGTCAAGATCAAGTTGAAAGGAATCGAAGAGGAGGATGTATCACCTGGCTTTGTACTCTGCGATGCGTCAAATCCAATCAAAATTGGAAAAATCTTCGATGCTCAAGTGGTGATTCTCGAGCACAAATCCATCATTTGTGCTGGATATTCAGCCGTTATGCATATTCACTGTGCAGCTGAGGAAATTACAGTAAAGGTAAGGGAACGTTTTGAATTGTATTTTACAACATTAACGCTTTGAACTCACTTAAGAATTATTTTGTGAAATATTTTAGTATATTAATCTATACACTCAGAAAAATAATGGAGTAAAACTTACTCGAATCGATGTTGAATTGACTCTTTTTCGTTGTGATTTTCGATTAATTATATTTTAAAGTTGATTTTACTTCTATTTAGGTGTAATATTCGGAAGAATTGTTTTAACTTTTTTTTCCTTAAATTTACATGACAAAAGAGTGTAAATATATAAAGATTAATTCGATTAAAGAGAAATTTAGTGATGCAAGCGAAAAAAATTATAAGGTAAAGTGCCCTCACTCGACCGGTTCTTCGACAAAATCTAAAAATATTTAAAATTTTTAATATGACTACACTAGATCCCGGCATTATGCATATTTTCGGGACCGAAAAAACGCGCGAAATGGCATTAACCATCGATAAAATTTGCATACACGCAGGGGCTTTCTTTTGAATAAATGCCGTAGAACGAATTTCGCGCGGAGTAAAAGTAGTTCAAACAAAAAGATTCAACTGTTTAATAGAAATGCATTAAGAAACAGTACTTTTTGGCCAGAGTTCTTCAATAAATGGTTAGAATATTTTAACAAAATTACCGTAATAAAAGAAATTAAAGTTTTATTCTGAAAAAGAAGCATAGTGTTTTTAAATTTCCTGCGTCGCAACATAGTATACATTCAGGCGTATTTCAAAAATGATTTCATAAATTGACTCCCAAGGGTAGGCAAACTTGCATAATTGTGTGTGCATGATTCCGTCAGGTGCATAATCCCGAATGACTTAATGCCGGGACTGAGTGTACTGGCACCGACAATGGCTTAGGATACAAAATACCCCTTTTGGAGAAGGCGGACGAACTTGTATTCAGTAATCGTGAAATCCATTGTGCTCTTGAAAGTTTTTAAATGAACAACGAAACGCTTTTTTAAGCCATTTTCGTTTGGTGCACAATTTTTGTGACGATACTGAATCTTGTAGGAACGTCCACTGTTTCTTACTGAAATTTATATGTGCTCGCGCCTTCAGTGAAAAAAGGGTTGCAAAGCGTCCGAGGCTCAGCGAGCTCCTCGAACTCCCGAGAAAGAGCTCTGCCCCTATATTCCTTTTCACATATTTTTCTGATGCATATAAAATTATTGTTGAATTAAATTTGTCCATAAATCACCATAAAACCATCTTCAAGTTGAAAATTGTTCAAAAAGAGGATTTCAAAAAATCATTAACCTTTTAATTATTTGAACAAATCGGGTGAAAATTAGGCTTTGATTTTGAATAATCCAAGATGGCGATTTTTCCGGTGATAGATGTCAAAGGACAAAATGTTCAGGTGGACTATCTCCAAAACATTTCGAAAAATGAACGAAATCGCCAGGGCAAATTTTTTACAAAATTAGAAAAACCTCATTTTTGACCTATTTTTGGGGGATGGAGAACGCATGAAGGAGGAGGGGGAAAAATAAAGAGATTAGTTTCGAGATAATGTCATTTGAGGAGGGGTCATCGAAGACCGGAAGTTAATATCCCTTACCGTTTGAATTTTGTACGGGTCAAAAGACTGAAAAAGTGCCGAAAAACGGTATTTCCAAAATAAATCTATTACCGTTACTTTCCCGATGCATCACCGATTATGACCGATGCAATCGGGTTCAGAATTAAAAAATCTTTCAAAAAAGTCCAAATTTAACCAAATCCTTTGAAAATTAGGCTCTCCAGGGTGGTTTAACTTTGACCTTGAATAATCCAAGATGGTAGTTTTCGGTGATAGGTGTCGAGGGACGAAATGTTCAGCTGGACTACCTCCAAGACATATCCAAAAATGAACGAAATCGTCAGGGCCAATTTTTTGAAAAGTTCGAAAAACCTCATTTTTGACGTATTTTAGGGGGATAGGGAAAGTATGAAGTGGGAGAGGGAAAAACAAAAAAATTAGCTTCGAGAAATTGTCATTTGAATATGGGTCATCGAAGACCGGAAGTCGATATTTCTTACCGTTTGAATTTTATATGTGTCAAAAGAATGAAAAAGTGCGAAAAAACAGTATTTTTAAAATGGGGCTATTACCGTTGTTTTACCGATACCATCATCAATTGTGACCGATGCCGTCGAGTTCAGAATTAAAAGAGCTTTCGAAAAAGTTCAAATTTGTCCAAATCCATTGAAAAATAATCCATTCAGGGTGTTTAAACTTTGATCTTGAATAATCCAAGATCCCGAATTTTCCGGTGAAAGGTGTCTAAGAACGAAATGTTCAGCTCAACTAACTACAAAACATATCCGAAAATCATTAAAATCGTTAGGGACAATTTTGAGATAAGTCAAAAAATAATGTTTTGGAGGGGATGAAAGGGGTGAAGAGTGATTCGGGTAAGTTATTTCGCTAGAGAATGTTGACTTGTGGGGGGTTCACTAAAAAACCGGAAGTCAATATCTCTTACCGTTTAGCAGGTAGGATGGTGAGAATTTGAAAAAAAAAAATGGTTTGTGAAAACTGCTCTCTCTCTCTCTTGGAGTTCGAGCAGTTAAAAAAATGAAAAACGGTGCTATAATAAATTGTCGAATTATTAATTATAACACAAATATCACTTTTAAAAAATAATTAAAAGGAGGAAAAAATTAGAAAACGCGGCATCTGACTGCACCTTCCACGAGATTTCTCGGGAATCTTTGAGGACCGCTGAACTTTTCGTGGATTTTCGTAGAGCTTGATTTTTTCTGATATTCGGGGACCACGGAATTTTTCACGGATATTCACGGACAATGCAGATTAATATGTTTTACAGTTTATCCATTTAACCCTTTAACGACGAGACAGTTTTCGCTGACCGAAAATCACCAATAAAAATGAATCCGATAAACAAAACTTGTCAAAGGTCTTACATCTAACCTTCGAAAAGCCAACATAGTCTAATTTGGTGTATTTTTTTTTGACTCTATGAACGATAGCCACAAAAATAGCCCAAAAATTTAAGTAATTTTTCTGACGATGCCAATGACTGATAATTTTCACTCTAGCGAAAAATTTTATGTTTGAGTATTGTACTTTCCTTTTCCAAAACGGTTTTGCTTAAAAAAAACTGGAAGTATAAAAAATAATTTAAATCAATTTTCAATATGAGAATTTAAAAATTCGTCATTTTTGAGCTTAAAAATTTACTATACAGCAAATATCTGGAGACTTAAAAAAAATATCCTAGATTCTTTCAACCTTCTACTTTAGAATTATGTACAAACATTAGAAAGAAAATAAGTTTAGGTAGTCAGGACAAATTATTTTCTTTATGGGACACCGGTGTTCCAATCATCCTTAAAGGGTTAAGGACGAGTGGGACACCGGTGTCTCAAAAACATCAACTTTTTTTTGACTAGAAAATTATTTTTATTTTCGGGACACCGGTGTCCCAATTGTCTTTAAAGGGTTATTGAATATATACAATGTAAATTAAACTTGAACAGTTTACGGCTTTTTTCCATCACATTCTTTAAATTGGGAAAAGCCATTGAATTTTCGATAAAACTGAACCGATTTCAATCGGTTCTGAACCAGTAATGAACCGATTCATAACCGATAACTAAATTTTATCAGAAAATCAATTTGTATTACTCCTAAGCCATTTTGGGCTATCTTTTGAGTAATTTATGAATTGGTTCAAATCGGTAATGAACCGGTAAAGGGTTAATGATGCGAAAGTACTTTTGAGGTATAGCATCTAAGCCACTAGTTCGAGCACTTCGCAAAACTGCAACGCTATCCCACTATTGTTTCTTTTTATTGTATTAATTTTTTTCTTGTTTAATGTCTTGCTTTTTTCCACAATTGTAAGAGGGATGATCCTATTATTATTGTGAATTTTATAAACTTATTATTGTTATTATTAGGGGAGACTGGGCAAAACGCATATTTAATTCTTTCACGAGCTCTGAGAAAACTTAAACGTTTTATAATGAGTATATTCTTATAGGAAATTTACTGCTCTACAACATTGCAGAAGACTATTTTCCTCTATCTCGAAAGAAATGTGATTTTCGAATCATTTTCTAAAAGTCGATTTTGTGGAGATTCTCAAAATTGCTGGGCCAAATTTTGTCAGTCTTCGGATAATTTGTGACGTTTTACTGTCGCAAACGTTAAAAATATCAAATAGACATACAGTAGACTCTCTCAATCGGGAATATGGGGCGAAATGTCATCCGGTTTAGCGATAGAATTGAGCGTCAAAGCCTTTGTAAATTTCACAAAAAGCGCTCAATTATAAAGAATCACGATAAAATAGGAAGAACTACAGCGAATTTGATCGAATTAGGTTCATAATTAAACGTGAAAATTGTCAACAAAATTTGACGCCCGATTGAGAAAGAGCCGATTGAGTGAGAGTCTACTGTATTTTTATAGGAAATTTATTCCTCTACAACTTTGTCAAAGATAATTTTTCTCTATTTTAACGATAAATGTGCTTAAATTGAGCTAAGCAGTATTGATATTTTCTGTAAGCCAAATATTCCAAAAATAGGGCTCAAAATTTCATTATTTTTTATTTTACGTAATCCTTTCTCGAGTCCCTTGAAACTTTGGAAGTTTAAGAAGGTTCATGAAAGCTATCTTTAATAAAAATTTCAAGCCTCAGTCTCTTTTATTTTAGAAAATAGTGAATATTGAAATTTTCGTTTTGACAAATTTTGCCTCAGTCTCCCCTATTGTTTTTTTTTATTATTAAAATATCATGAAATCAAAAATATCCATCTCCGTCTTTCTAAAACGTATAGCATATTAATTATTTTAGAGTTTAAAAAAAATCTTTTTCAATACTTTACAAAATAATATTTGTAATTATTTGTTTTTTTTGTAGGCACTAATCTGCTTAGTTGATAAGAAAACGGGAGAAAAATCAAGATCACGACCACGATTTGTAAAACAGGATCAAGTGGCAATTATGAGGATTGAATGTTCTGGATTGATTTGTCTCGAGCAATTCAAATTGTTCCCACAAATGGGACGATTCACACTCAGAGACGAGAGTAAGTTAAAAAAAAATATCTCTTTATGACTTTTTTCTCTAAAATACAAATTTCTATTTACAGATAAAACCATTGCAATTGGAAAAGTGCTTAAGGTGATTGAGTAAAGTGTTGGTCGTCTTTATTTTAAAAGAAGAAGAAAAAAACAAAAGAAGATAAATCACATAAACTATCATGGAAAAAAAAGAGTAATAACAAGTGAAACAAAATGGATTCAGCAAAGGATAAAATTCTCAAACAAAAGAGGAAAATTTCTGAGGTGAGTGAAAATATAAAAGAAAAAAAGAAGTACAGAATGAAAATATTGAAAGATGAAAAGGTTATGGAGAGAAATAAAAATTATGTATAATATAAATTGTTATTATTATACTTATATAATTTTTTATCAGATTAATGGAAAATCATTGATAAATATTTGTGAAGAGGTGACACACAATGTGAAATAATTTACCCTTCTTGCGAAAGAGAGAGAAATGAATAAAATATTAACTGTAGAATTTTTTATATTGTCCAAAAAAAAAGAAAGGATATGCAAAAAAAATTGAGAAAAATGAAATCTTTCTAATATTTTCACTTTAAAAAATTGAGCTAATTTTTTTGTTTTTAATATTAATTGTTCGGTTGAAAAATTCTTGGATATGCCAATTTTTTTTAAATAGCGGCAAAGTGTAGAGTAAAAAAAAGAGAAAGAGATGTGAAATTAAAATTGTAACTTTTACTTATTATTTAAAGAAAAAAAATATTCTTATAAACTCATATTCACTACTTATATTGTTGTAAATATTTGAAGAGGAGAATAGAATTGGAGGAGTGAATAATCAGGTGAATTCTAATTTACAGGCCTTTGAAGCTTCAGAAATGCTATTTTATAGAATGAAATTTGCAATAGGACGTTTTGTTTTGTAAAATAAATTTTAAATTATAAAAAAAATAAAAAAGCCAATTTTGAAATTTTAAGCAGGACCTCCTGGGAATTTTCTCAAAGCTCATTCACTGGCAATCTTCATTATGATGAAGAAAATTGTCATGAGAAAGATGTGAGATCGAAAAATACTGTTTTTAGCGACATAAATACATCCGGAAAAAAAGCGATGTATGTCGCTATGGGTCACACGGGTCTTATCTTATACCCTAGACCACTTATAACTGAAACCGATAGACGGCTTAACGTTAATATAGTCAAAATAATGAACAGATTACATTATAATTTAGTCGAATCATTATTTTGTTTATAATTACTAAGGGCATCCCCCGGCTTAAGTCGTAAGTGTGTTTAGGGCGTTAGTTAAAATTACATCATGACATTGACAAATTTGCAATTCTAGCGCACTAAAGGCCAAATAGTGAAAGATATCGACTTGAGGCTTTTTGTAATTTGAGTAAAAACGCTCTTCAAATACGAAATTTGGTGAAGTAGCCTAAGTCCTTAGATGTTTTCAAGTCAAATCCTGAATGTTTTTGAGTCGTCTTATCCTAAAACGGATGACAGACTTGAAATTTAAATTTTAAGTCACCAATGAATGCTTCTTGGTTCAGTACGACAAGGGTCAAGTTGTTACAGTGGTTAGCTTTACAATGGAACTTCTCGGGTTCAAATTCGTTTTAGGTTACCCCAAATATCCCGACATGAAAGAAGTTCGAATTGCATCCGATAAACTTCACTGCACTGCTCTACAAAGGATTAGACCAACCAACCTATCCCTTATAGAATTTTTGGTTTTCCATTCGAAGAAGACCAGTGGATTTCAGGCTAAAGGGTTGACCCTATTCCCGAAAGTTTGGACTTGGTTAAATTATACTTTAATTATGCTACTTGACCTCACTTCTAATTCCTGGGGCCTCTGCCAGGGTTCGGGGACTCTTGGTGCCGAGAGCTCACTGTAACCAGCTTTCGCGAACACTCTTTGTCGACGGGGTTGTCTTGTTCAACTCCGATCCTTTGCATGCCAGATTATCTTTGATCGGCATCGCTAGATTCTACCAGACTGGAACAGGCTAAATTCGTTTCTCTTTTTCCTTTCTTTCTTCTCTGTTATTATTTTCTGATTTGCTTTCTTTTTCAAACCAAGTAAGAGGGGCGGACCCTATTGGTATTGATTGAAATAAATAATAATAATAATAATACTCCTAAAAAGGTATAGCTAATGAGAATACAGCTACTAAGCCATGACTAGAACTTCCGCATTGGGCTAGATCTGATGGACGGAAGCCTTAAACGAAATATTTTTTTCAAGGATAAAAAGAGATGTCCTTGAATTAAATCCCGGACAAAATTCCGAAAAGCCAAAATCCTGAAAGGGACGAAATATTTACGAAGGATAAATTGTTAGAATAATTTCCCATAACAGAAAATTTTCCTTTGCCTCCAAAAGGCGCGGGAGCAATCGTATGAGTAGCTAATACTTCAGAATATGGAATTTTGACTTTCGGGATTTTGGATCTTGGAGTTTTGGCCCATTCGGGATTTTGGCTACTTAGGATTTCTACCTGTTCGGAATATCCGCTTTTTCGGAATTTTGGCTTTCAGGATTTTGGATTTCGGAGTTACAGTCCATTCGGGATTTTGATCGAAACTCCTCGAATTATTCCTTATAATAAGGTGAAACGTTGAACTCTAGGAACCTACTTGTTAAATCCTACTCTAAGCGTAATTCTCAAGCGATTAAGGCAAATTCAGGTTTGTTATCATTTTTACCTGAACCAGGTCCAATCGATTATGCATTGATAATTAATTTTTATCTGAAAAGTAATCAATTGTAATGAAATTGTACTACATCCACTCAATTTCGGTGAATTTTGAGGTGATCTATGACTTACTTCAAACTGGTTGTGAATCAGGACGCTTTACTATTCATTTTATTCTAAGGACACCTGCAAAGAATGTCCCCCAACTTGAGGTTAATATTATTTAGCGACGTAAACGCAATTTTGTCGCTACTTTTTACCAAAAAAATACTTTAATAAAAATATTTGAGAAATTTCTAGTACATTTTAGCTTTTTTTATAATGATCCCTAGATTCCCTAAATTTTCATTAATTTTGAAATTGATCCGTTAAACCGTTTTACACGTTTTACCAAGACTTTCAGTTATACTTTATATTGAAAGTCTTCTTTCAAAAGTTCATGGCAAATTTTATTTTATAAAATGAAAATTTATGAAGCTGCATATGCCTGATAATTTGCAAATGGCAAAAAAAATCATTTAATGACAAAAAACGAAGAAACAATGTTCTAAAAACAACCGTTTAATCCTTTGAGACAACAAAAGACATGCACAAAATTTCACAACTTTGCAATGAACAATAAAGAAAAATGAAAAAAAGAGGGAATAAAATATACTGTGTACATAATAAATTTAAAAAACAAAATAGCAAGCAATTAATTTAGAATCTTGAGAAAGAAAAATTATTTGATAAAATATTCGTTGAATGAGAGCTCTTTTTTTAATC
Organism: Phlebotomus papatasi; assembly: GCF_024763615.1. Lineage (NCBI taxonomy): Eukaryota > Metazoa > Arthropoda > Insecta > Diptera > Psychodidae > Phlebotomus > Phlebotomus papatasi. The sequence goes on from NC_077223.1 coordinate 69,411,397, forward strand.
CCAAGTATCAAAAGAATTTTTCAATCACATCCCCTAAATAAAAAAAAATAGTATGAACCAGCCCAAAATTAAAAATTGTTTGAAAATTAAAGTGGAGTATAGAAAAAAACGTGAAATAGAATGATGACGTGAGAAACAGTTTAATGTTCTTTATTTTAAAAACAGAGTGAAAAGTTAGGTACCATTGAATTGGGGCAGTTTTAAAATTTGGCTTTTTTCACCTATTTTTAAATGGAATTGAACCTTATTATGATATAATTTAGCTCAATTCTATTTATAAACAGGAGAAAAAGCTCAATTTTAAAGGAGGCCTAATTAAAAAGTACCCCACTTCCCTTTATATTTGTTTTTTTTTAACTATTATTATTATTATGAAAAAAGAAAGTTCTAATCAGTAACCCGATGAAAGTCGTAAGAATTAGGAAGGAATGTAAAAAAGAAGTTTCAGTGTGAAGAAAAAGATGTTTTTTTTCGATAAATCGTGGATTTAATTTCATTGAGAGCGCTGCCTTACAATCAACCAAAATATTTGTGGTAAAAAAAGAGAATAGAAAAAAAAACAGAAAATAAATAAATAGTAACGAACAGACACATAACAAAACGTGAATAGACAACACAAAAAAATACCTTTAACAATTTCACATCAAAAAAGGAAATATACAAAAAAATAAGAACACGATAATAGCAAAAGAAACTGACTAATAGAAAAGTCAAGCAATGGAGAAGACGGTGCAAGAAAAAAGTGAGCAAAATGGAAAAAATAGAAGTGAGAGAATTTCAATTAAACATCTCATAAAAAGGTGAAATATTATTAACTAAAGAGAAAAACAAAAAAAAAACAAACCAACTGTATTTGCTGGAATTAAACTGTTTTCATAATATTAAAAAAAAAACTGAAAGATGAAAAGAAAACAAATTAGAATTCATTCTTTATCAACCTTTTTTTATTATCCATATTTTAATTACCACAAAAAATACGAAGATTGAACAAAAATTCAACAAAACATTGAAATGCAAAATTTTTCTATCAGGGTTTTCGTCTTGTTTTACTCTTGAGCTGCTTCTGATTAGTTTCAGCGTAGTCTTCACTGTAGAAATCGAGATTTTTCCCATAGTACCACACGAGAGTGTCAAAAATCATTCCAAGACTCGTGAGAACTGCAAACAAAAGATGCACATCGTAGTTATTTGTTCAATGGAAATATTAATTGAACTTACCAATTGCTGTTGTGTTGACATAGATGCGAAAATCGCGTTGATTGTAGATCTGACAATTGCCAATCTTTTCGCATCGATAGTTCCACACCATGCATGTCTGATCGATAATCCAGCCATAGAGAATGGGTCCGGGAATCAGTCCAAAAAGACTGAACATCATTAGGACAAGTCCCTGTGTAAAGCTCTTATCTTCCACAGAAACGGCTCTGAAAATAAAATTGAAATGAATTTTGGAATAAGGGCAGAATCACATTGACAGTAAAATGCTCACCGTAATTCGTTAATTACGCATTTTTATTGCAATTCTTACGCAAATTTTCCATTACCGTATTACCTTATCTCATACTCGGTGGCACTAGGTGAAAATAATATAAGAAAATTGAAGAAATGAAACGAAAATGCGATAAACGGTGAGCAAAAAAAAAACTGTACGATTAATTTCTCATACAGTTTTTTTGCTCACCGTTAATCGCATTTACGTTTTATTTCTTCAATTTTCTTATATTATTTTCACCTAGTGCCACCGAGTATGAGATAAGGTAATACGGTAATCGAGAATTTGCGTAAGAATTGCAATGAAAATGCGTAAACTAACGAAATACAGTGAGGCTATGGCGAGCATTTTACTGTCAATGTGATTCTGTCCCAAAGGTATTAGTGTCAAGAACCAGATTTCCATCCCAAAAATTAGTCTTGTAAATTCGGAGTAAATATTTTTGTTCAATAAATTATTATTTTGGCCAGGAAATAACTTAAAATTGATTTAAAAAAAAACATTTTAAAAAATAGTTAAGATACTAAGTTTAGGGTAAGATGGGGTAATTTGGAATCATGTCTCATGTGGAACTTCGAGATTTCTTAACAGTTTTAGATGGCAAATGGAAAAAGAGATGGCAAAGCGTCCCAGCTTTGCGGAATGCTCGAACTCACGAGATAGAGCTCACCGTGAATTAGCTTTTTGCATAATCTTTTGGTATCACTGATCTACTAGAGTTCAAATTCATTCATAAATCACAAAAGCATTTGAAAATCAAAAAATCGGTACTTAACCGATTCATTACCGATGAAAACCGATGCAGCCGGGTTCTAAATTGCAATACCTTTCCAAAAAATTCAAATTGAACCAAATCGGTTGAGAAATGAGCCTTCCAAAGTGGTTGACCTTAGACCTTCAGTAATTCAAAATGGCGCACTCTTAGAAAAAATTAGTTCGTACAAGCTCATATGCAGTTATTAGAACTATAAAATATAGTAAATATAGACCCAACTATATATTTAGTTTGGGTAACTAAATGAAATAGTTGACCACAGTTAGTTAAAGTATCCTCTTCATTTAGTTATCACAACTAAATCAAAATAGTAATGGGTACTATAACATATTAGTTCCAATTACTAAATAAATGGGGTTGATACCCATCTTATTGGCTGTAATAACTATATTATATTAGTTGTGGTTACTATATAGCATTCATTGTGATGCATATTTCTTATTAGTTGCTTAAAATTCGAAAGAGCTTCAACGCATTACTAAAAGGGACAGATAATCCTAACCGGCTTATGTAGGTGAGATTCTTAACGTGAGCTAACTCGGAGTGCATGCAAATTCGATTTGATGCTGAAGTAGGGAGACGCCATTCAGTTATCTTGAATCAAATTCGTGAAATTATACAAGTTTTGTATTTGAACCAAAATGTCAAGGATTTGGATGAACTGACAGAAAAGTGTTATATGGGTGAAATGTAGACCAGAATGTTCTCTATAATTTTGCCGTAGAACTTGAACTCATCGATTACTCAGAAGCCAAGATAAGCGAGGTTTTTTGTTTCTTAACTCGTTTTTTCATCCAGAGTGCCCCAAGTGTTCATTTGTTGAACTTCAACTAAATCAAAGAATTGTTGTATTTTGTGAGACTTTCCATTTAAACCCCTATTTTAAGTGTCTTGGTGGAGTAGAGGCAGTCAAATTGGCATCTGAGTGATTTCAAAGCGTTATTATTGGAAAAGTCAATTTTTTCACACTTAAACGGCAAAATCGGAGTGATAGCGTAGTCTGAGCGGAAAATGATGTATGGACGAAATGTAGAGACAAATGTGCTCTACAATTATGTTGAAGTAATCATCAAAATCGGTTCAGCGACAGTCGATATAATTGAGGTTATGTGATATTGAAATTGGTTTTTCGACTGTGGCGCCCCTGGTGTTGGTCCCACGAAGTTCAAATATTCTAGAAAGTTATAGAATTTGGTGAGATCTTTCGTTTAAGCCCTCACTCATCAAAATCGGTCACATAGAACCGGAGATATGATTTTTTGAATTTCGTGAACTTTGACCCCTCATATCTCCGGTTCTATTGAAACCACAGCGCGCATACGCACCATTTTGGAAACGTCCTAGACTGGACTACAACATACTAAAATTTCATTAACTTGCACAATTCCGTTTTTGAGAAAAGTGACTTTGAATTTCGATGAATTTTGACGCTATCACAGCGCCACCTGTGGTGACTTTTTGAACTTCCATCTGAAAGTGCTCATCGAGACGAAACCAAAAAGGTAAAATTTAGGTCGCTATGTTAATTAGAACCGGAGATAGAGGCCGGTCAATGTTCGAACTTTGACCCCTTATAGCTCGGGTCAGGGGTTATGGATCGACTTAAGGTTTTTTTTGTTTGATAGGTATAATCAACGGCTACAACATACTAAATTTTCAGCCCGATGCACAATGGAATTTTTGAGTTATTTAACTTTTAAGATTTAAAAATTTTCTTTTTAAAAAAAGCGCCCCTAGCGGTGGTTTTATGAACTTGCGATGTTAGAAGGGGAAGTGGCATTTTACGAGAGCTTTCCAAAAAGCCCTCACTTTTTAAATTCTGACAATTAGAACCGGAGTTATGGCCATTTTAAGAAATTTTTTTTGGACCCTTATAGCTCGGGTCAGGGGGGTCGGGGGACCTTAAGTTTGGTATTGATGGAAAGCTCTAAGGCCCAGCTATAACATACTAAAATTTGAGTCCGCTGAATGCCATAGGGGCGGAGCTATTGAGAAAACAAAAAAAGGGGGGTCTTCAAAATGGCGGAAGGAGGGGTGGGGGGTGGGGGGTCAATGCACCAAGTTGCAATTTTCACCCGATATATAACCTTTGCCGAAAACCGCAAGTCGATATCTTTTTTAGTTTAGGAGCTATTAAGCTCCAAAGAGCGGCCGGCCGGCCGGCCGGCCGGCCGGGAACGTAAAAAGGACAGATAATCCTAACCGGCTTATGTAGGTGAGATTCTTAACGTGAGCTAACTCGGAGTGCATGCAAATTCGATTTGGAGCTGAAGTTGGGAGACGCCATTCAGTTATCTTGAATCAAATTCGTGAAATTATACAAATTTTGTATTTAAACCAAAATATCAAGGATTGGGGTGAACTGGCACAAAAGTGATATATGGGTGAAATGTAGACCAGAATGTTCTCTATAATTTTGCCGTAGAACTTGAACTCATCGATTACTCAGAAGCCAAGATAAGCGAGGTTTTTTGTTTCTTAACTCGTTTTTTCATCCAGAGTGCCCCAAGTAGTCATTTGTTGAACTTCAACTATATCAAAGAATTGTTGTATTTTGCGGGACTTTCCATTTAAACCCCTATTTTAAGTGTCTTGGTGGAGTAGAGGCAGTCAAATTGGCATCTGAGTGATTTCAAAGCGTTATTATGGGAAAAATCATTTTTTTCACACTTAAACGGCAAAATCGGAGTGATAGCGTAGTCTGAGCGGAAAATGATGTATGGACGAAATGTAGAGACAAATGTCCTCTACAATTATGTCGAAGTAATCATCAAAATCGGTTTAGCGACAGTCGAGATAATTGAGGTTATGTGATATTGAAATTGGTTTTTCGACTGTGGCGCCCTTGGTGTTGGTCCCACGAAGTTCAAATGTTCTAGAAAGTTGTAGTATTTGGTGAGATCTTTCGTTTAAGCCCTCATTCATCAAAATCGGTCACATAGAACCGGAGATATGATTTTTTGAATTTCGTGAACTTTGACCCCTCATATCTCCGGTTCTATTGAAACCACAGCGCACATACGCACCATTTTGGAAACGTCCTAGACTGGACTACAACATACTAAAATTTCATTAACTTGCACAATGCCGTTTTTTGAGAAAAGTGACTTTGAATTTCGATGAATTTTGACGCTATCACAGCGCCACCTGTGGTGACTTTTTGAACTTCCATCTGAAAGTGCTCATTGAGACGAAACCAAAAAGGTAAAATTTAGGTCGCTATGTTAATTAGAACCGGAGATAGAGGCCGGTCAATGTTCGAACTTTGACCCCTTATAGCTCGGGTCAGGGGTTATGGATCGACTTAAGGTTTTTTTTGTTTGATAGGTATAATCAACGGCTACAACATACTAAAATTTCAGCCCGATGCACAATGGAATTTTTGAGTTATTTAACTTATAAGATTTAAAAATTTTCTTTTTAATAATAGCGCCCCTAGCGGTGGTTTTATGAACTTGCGATGTTAGAAGGAGAAGTGGAATTTCACGAGAGCTTTCCAAAAAGCCCTCACTTTTTAAATTCTGACAATTAGAACCGGAGTTATGGCCATTTTAAGAAATTTTTTTTGGACCCTTATAGCTCGGGTCACGGGGGTCGGCGGACCTTAAGTTTGGTATTGATGGAAAGCTCTAAGGCCCAGCTATAACATACTAAAATTTGAGCCCGCTCGATGCCATAGGGGCGGAGCTATTGAGAAAGCAAAAAAAGGGGGGTCTTCAAAATGGCGGAAGGAGGGGTGGGGGGTGGGAGGTCAATGCACCAAGTTGCAATTTTCACCCGATATATAACCTTTGCCGAAAACCGCAAGTCGATATCTTTTTTAGTTTAGGAGCTATTAAGCTCCAAAGAGCGGCCGGCCGGCCGGCCGGCCGGGAACGTAAAATAGCCACATATATATTCGTGATCAGGAAGTGTTGAAACACATTTTGGCCAAGTTTGAGGTCGATCGGACGACATGAAATTTTGTTAGGATTATAGTAGGTGAGATTGTTAAGAATCTCACCTAATAAAAACCACTCTTTACTATTGGAAAAGTAATCATAACTTTATGAAAATATAGGCCCATCTATTTACATTGGTTGTGAGAACTAAAAGGAATTAGTGACCAATATTAGTTGGGATAATGATTTCATTTAATTAACACAAGCAAATATAATTGTATGAAAGCATTATGAAATAATTACCGCAACTTATCCACGTAAATATTGTCTTATATTCTCACTACTAATAAATTTATTATGAGTATAATGTTTTAAGAATATAAGAACTATTTTAAATAGATTTGATAATAATCGCCCGAACAACTAATTTTCATTAGTAATCACGTCTAAATTTTTCTAAGAGTGCGAATTTTCCGGTCATAGGTATGTTCGGGCGAAATGTTCGCCTGGACTAGCTCTCAAACATATCCTAAAATCATTAAAAAAGCTTGGGCAAAATTTTGAGAAAAACAAAAAAACATGATCTTTGGAATTGAATTTAACGGTTGCTGTTTAATTTGGCGGAGCTGTTAGATACGAGCGGCGAAGGTCGCTGTGTTGGTAGGACTCGTAGGACTATTTGCCCGTGGAAAGAGAAAAGAGAGAGATACTCAGAGTAGCTCGAACCGTTGACCGACAAAACCGTGGCGTGAGTTGACCTTCTGTTGGTTTGAGAATGAAGAAGGTAAGATGTCTGACCTGTAGGGAAATTCTGTAACGATATGACAATGTCATATGACAAATTTTATTGGTGTATTCGAGAACAGGACAACATTAAAGCGCAGTGAGCATCGAATAGCCATTGTAAGAAGCTCTATGAAGTCTATGAAGCTCTTAGTAACTGATATGAATCTAATTTTTGATTATTTTTTCCGAATTTACTACATAAGCATTTTTAAATTTATCATATGACATTGTCATAGCGTTAGAGAATTCCCCTCCTGGAGCATGAATACGGGCTACCCCTCAGGTTGTTCCGGCATGTAGGAACCTGGGTTGCTACAATTACTAAATTCCAAATACTAAACACTAATCTTGAATAGGTGTATTTCTTCTCGAAATTTCGTAAATTTTTAATTTTTGTGATGACTAAGATTATACAATGTCTAAAGAAACAAAGGATAATAATCTCTACGAATGAGATTCAGTACAAAAAAAGCTTTAAGAGTCCTAGGAAAGCAAGGGAATAAGTGAATCTACGCATATTTGGATTGCTGAAGTCCATTCTCTTTGATGAATTATATGGAAAGTTTCCGGGCTCTTTCAAACGGCCTACACGGTTCTTTTTCAGAAACAAAAATAAGTAAGTTGTGTTCTTGAAATGAACAAGAATGGCAGTCCTACTACGAAATATCATTATCATCATTTTCAACCGTTTATCCTTATTGGGATCGCGGGCCCATGACATCAAGGGTAACAGCCCACGCCTGTCGATCCTCCGACACTTCAGGAAGAAGTTCGGGTTCGATCCCAAGGCGCTCCAAGGCAAAATCCTGAATTTGATTCAGCCACCTTGTCCTAAGTCTACTCCGAGGTCACGGTCTCCTCACAATGGCTTGCATAGTTTTTCTACAAAATCTTTCTTCATTCATTCGTTGAACATGATCATACCATCGAAGTTGTGATCTCTCAACTCGAAGAAGCAACTCATCGACTCTTAGCTCTTCGCGAACGGCTAGGTTTCTCATTCGATCTCGGCGAGTCATTCTCTTTACCGCCCGAATGTACCTCATCTCGGCAGCTTGTACTCGAGATCTTATACCTTTCGGTTTATTACCCAAATCTCATGACTCTAAGAATGAACACAGATTTGAAAACCGATAATTTATCCGAACGATTAAGCTCGGTTATCCTCACCACGCTTCTGCCGAGCACCCTTATAACTGCAGAACTTTGATCGATTCGTGACGAAAGTTCTGCCTCTATCCTACCAGAGATTCTAGTTTAGTTCTAGTTTATTTCTAGTTTAGTTATATAACATATATAAATAATTGTGGAACTAAATTAAATAATTGTAAAACCCAGCTTTCTTTATAAAGATGCGAAAAAAGCATATATCAATGTAGTTCAGAATAGCCCCACTTCCCTTACCCTTTTTCGTTTCAATTTCCACGTGTGAGGTTAGCCTTTTATAGGTTGATTTAAACTAATTACAGTAGAGTCTCGCTATAGGCCATCGCTCTATAGTCCACAATTTATCGACCGTTGATTTCAAAACACTGATTTTAAGTTAGGTTATGTTTTTTAATATGCGAAATTCATAATTATTTTAATATTTTTGGCAAACTTTATTAAGTAGTTGTGATAATTGTGATCCACAATGAAGAGAGCAAGGACAAGTACCACAATCGCAAAGAAAGTGGAAGGCGTCGAGCAATTTCAATACAAAAAGTCGTTGATAATTTTAAAAAATTACATGGACTATAGTGCGACCCAAGTGTCAGATTTGAAACCAAATATGGACTATAGCGAGACTCTACTGTAACTGTAGAGTTTGTGTTACATCCCAGACGGGTGCAAAGAGCCCCAAAAAATACATCAATGTGGTCTTGGTTTAAGGAGTAGATATACAGTAGACTCTCTCAAATTCGGGCATTTGGGACCGAAATGTCACCCGAATTAGAGAGAAATTCGGGCGTCAAATTGTTTGAAATGCAACGATTTTTGTTCTTCTGCTTAAGTTTCCGTACTCCGTACTCATATTTATGGTAAATTTCATGATAACCCCTTATTAATGCAGAAGCCCATCATAACTAAAACAAAACATGGCAAATTTGAGCAAATTTGCTTCATTCCAAAACTTCAAAAATATCGATAAACTTTTTTTCAAATTTAACTGCTACCCGAATTCAAAAGTAGTCCGATCTTAAAAGAGCCGAATTAGCGAGAGTCTACTGTACGTACAGAGTTCCGTACAATCTACGCTGTTTGTTGGAAACGCGAGCGCCAACTGGCGGAAATATTTGAAAATTATGTAAGCCCTTCCGGCACATTTGTCAGTCTTTTTGTAAAAAGCGTGGCGTGACGTGCAGTTTTATAATTCTTTTGGGAAAGGAATTTGCGTAAGTTAGGATATTTTCTCATGTTAAAAACTTATATATTTTAGTAGTATTTATTGTATAGGTTTGGCTGAACTCCTTGGGAGACGATCAAGCTAGGTCCTAAGTCAGGATAAAGAGTTTTATAACTTGGTATGTTGAAAGAGAAAATTAGAGAAATTCAATATGGCGATATGAAAATGATTAAATTAAAGGTTGTAAACTCGTGAAATAGCTTGACGTTGATGGAAGCAAACGGAGGCCGTTTGAGTTAAAGTAAGAATTGAATTATCTTGTTTAAGGAAATGAATTGAAATGTAGGTTATATTTTAGGAACTATCAACACACATAAACAAACACGACTATTTATTGAAATTTTCAGACAATACAGTCCACAATCTCTTGATTTTGTTTGACCCAGGAAACTTGGTCCCCAACACTGTTCTTCACTTTTTCAGAAATGTAGGGCAAGTTGGTGAAACAGGCAATAAGGCCTACGAATCCCCGATAGTTTTGTGATTCTACGACCAATTTCTTACAAGATTTTTGAACTATGTGAAGACCATTTGTCAAAGCCATATTAAGACCATATTATTTATGCAAAGTTCATCAAAAGACGCTAAGTGATACTATCCCACATTCCAAATTTACATGGAGCATTAATTAATCTTACTCACCTATAATTGACTAGGACATTTCCAATTTTTCCAGTAGCACCCATAAAATTTGTAATACTCGACACCAAGGCAAACAGAAAGAATCCTTGAGAGCATCCTGCCATACAGGCTCCAGGAATAGCTTTTAATGTTTCCACAGTGGCCTCTAATGTGCTTCGTCGTCTTCTTGATAGTATCTCCTGATCTTCAGTGGTTGTTTCTTCTGTCGTAGAAGGGAAATTTGTTGTAGTGTCTGTTGAATTTTCTTCTGAATTTTCCGTAAATTCCACTGTGATCTCGTCGTAATCATCAGGAAAGGCTGGTATTACTGGCTGATGCGCTGGAGGTGTCCACTTGAAATAGGTTTTATTGGTCATTGAGATATCCACGTGCTTTGGTGCATTTTTAGCCAGACACGAACAATTTGAGTAGAACTTCCCATCTGCATCCCATTCAACACATCCGGCATGACAAGCTGAGAAATAGGTGATTCCTGTGGCTTCGTTGCAAATGGGATTGTATGGAACGTCATCGCAGGAACAGTGTCCATTGCAGGCTTTTGTGAGATTGAGGCGTCCATCGACAGGCGTTGGCATATTCTCATCTGGGCAAGTTAGGAAGAGATAACCAGCTGTCCCTGCTATGTAAATGAAGCCGAGAAAAACATTCCAGAAAAGTAATTTCGAAGCTGATGGCTTCTGTTTTGTGATCACCCAGCCGGATATTAAGAATCCCGCTACCATTCCGAAAAGATTGATTGGTCCAGCAATAATAGTGGAATCTGATCGAGTTTTGTGGAATTGTACTTCTATGTATTTAGCAAAGAAGGTCATGTAGCCACTGGCGCCTAAGATATAAAAGATTCCCGAGATGATGTTGAACATGATGACTTTGTTGCGAAAGAGTCGAGCTAGAGCTGCAGGGAAGTCCTTCATTTCTGCTTTTTGGGCTATTTGGGGTGGCTGAGGATTCTCTGGAGGGGATTCTGGGTTTACTTTAGACACTCCCTTGAGCGGTAGGGCTTCTTCAGTAATTGGATTGGCATCTCCATTTGTAACAGCTCGTTTTTTGGGTTTCTTGGGCAGATCTTTGGGGAACATGCCAATGAGAACAGCAAAGATCATCATGATTGATCCTACGACAATCCATCCCATCCACCAGGCTCCCATCCATCGTGGATCTGATGACGTGATCAGGGGCGTCTTTGTGGGATCAATGTACATATTGAGAAAGGCATAGGCGACAAAAAAGCCAATCAGAGGTCCAAACATTCTCAAGGAGAAGGCATAGCCAAGTAGTTGAGGGGTGTTTGTCTTCTTGGTGTTGTCGTCCAAATAAGCCTGTCCCAGGGAGTAGTAGAGAGTATTCCCAATTCCCAAAACAAACTGGGACAGGAAGATTAGAACTAAAGGTACCACTGTGAAGAGTTCATCACATTCGTGGGATTTCTCGGAATCAAGGGTTAAACAGAGACGCTGGGAACTGCTGCTGAAGATGTTTGAGGAATTCTGAAAGTCGGATAGTTCAATTAGATCTTATATTAGTGTTCGGTTACCGCTAAAGTCCGTTATGTCAGTTCAAATTTAAACATTGACATACGATTATGCACGAATACCAAACGAAACTCTACAGACTTGTAATAAAGGCTCCATCAGATTCGAGGTTTAACACTTCGTAGAACCCTAACTAAAAGTGTCACGGAAGGACCAAGTGGCAGCCGCTGCCATTTATCGAATTTTACATAATATTTTGATATTTTTAATTACATTTTAACATTCGGAGCTTTAGTCAGTTCTTTTCTGGTGTCTGAATCAGAAATTTCATCTCCTTGGGTACTGTATCTAAAGATTTTTAGCCATTCGATGTTTTCATTTTTATCAGAATCATGGAGTAAGGGAAAGTGGTCGGCTTTTGAATGCGGAAGCCTTTGAATGTTTCAATTTTTCTCTTAATTTTTAAAGCAAAAATTCTACTTTATGAACAATAGTTAATACTATTAACTATTATCTATTAACTTCGCTTAAGAAAATCGATTTTTAGCTTTGGGAAATAAGAGAAAAATTGAAGTATTCAAAAACTCACGCATTCAAAGGCATGTCACTTTCCCCCATAATTCTTCTCAATAATTTGCAAAAAAACACTTTCAATTTGTTCTTTTAAGGCTTTTATACACTAACAATCAAGACACTGCAGAACGTCAAACTCCCATATAAAATTCATATGGCAGCAACTGCCACTTGGTCCTTCTGAGTGCAGTTTTTTGTTTTTGCAATATATTTACATTAATATATAATTTTTATTAAAAATTTTATAACAAAAAAATAGCCAGATAAATTCTGCACGCATTAAATCAGGCATCCAGGCGAAATAATATATTCTTCATTATAAAAAATTAAATTGAAAACTAAATTGGCAGCGGCTGCCACTAGGATCCTTCCAAGTGTTAAGAACAGGGCTTAGCTATTCCAGCTATGCTCTAATTTTATAATAAGTTAGATTTTTGGAAAATTTCAACAAAATAAAAGATAGATATCTGTGATTGAGGTTAAGTCTGTAGTTTAAAAAAAACTATAGAGGTTTAATCTCATTTCTGAATATGCTTAATTTGTAATCAGAAAGAAAATAAAACAGATAACAAACAAATAAAACCAGCAGAAGGGCTTATAATGCAATAAAATTAGGAAAGTTGACCATTACCTAAACCTTAAGTCTTAAGCGGATTACAGACTGAAACCAGGGGCATGACGTTTTCTATATTTCCCATATGTTTCTAGCGTTCCGAAAACACTTTTGAGTTTATTAGCTATTTTCTGTTATTGTAGAATGAATTAGCAAATAATACAAATACAAAATAAAAGCCAATTTAATATAGAATAGGCAACCGAAAACCCCAAATTGGCAACCTATGTAGTTTTGGAAATATCTCGTGAAATGTACGAAAACAGGGAAAAAAATTACACTAAAACTGGTCACATTTTTCTGAGCTAACGTCACCCCCTGGGTGAATCCGTACACTTTTTATTTTTCTGAGAAATTTATAAATTAATATTTGTGAATATGAATGGATTTTCGCTTTATTTAAAGCAAAATTAACTAAATAATAAAACTGTGGTATAGAAAATATATAAATAAAAATTTAATACTGTATTTATCATTGAAAAGAAATGATGTCTCCATTTGGAGTAGCAAAAAGTTTCCATTTGGAACAGGTTTTGAATTAGCTTAATTTACCCTACACAAAAAAAAATTTGTTAAATTGTTCGTAAATATTTGTGAATTCTTTCTGGGGACTTACAAAAAGCTCGTAAAATATGTAACCTGCAATAGAGTTCGTAAAGGTTTGTACTTTTTCACACACTCCTTGTAATATGATCGCTTGGCGAGCGTTTTTTATTCTTTTACAAATATTTGTTCGTACATCTTTGTTTGTTTGGCAAAACTTTATAAATAAATGACAAAATTTCACAAACACTTTTCTGTGTGTTTACAAACATTTACGAACAAATGTTTGTAGACGAACAAACAATGCACGTCAAGTGATCATATAATGAAGAATGTTTGTGAAAAATTACAAACTTTTACAAACTTTTTAGTGGGTTATACGATTAAAAGCATTTTGTAAGTCTCCAGTGGGAATTTCCAAACATTTATGAACAATATTACGAAATATTTTCTGTCTGTATACCCTACAAATATAAGCATATTCTAAAGCCAAACTTACTTTAAGAATAACATCTAGCCTGAAATTCAAAGAGCTAAGCTAAACCATTAGCCAAACCTTCAGATCTAATCAAGCCATAAACGCAGTGGCGAGTTTTGCTAAATTTAGCTCAAGAACACTCAAGAAGAGATTATTAAGTGCATTCTCCTCCCCAATTAATGCCTATCAAATCAAGGCTTTTCTTATCTCAAATACGGCGAAGAATTATCTTACCCATAGACTTCTACTTCTTTATTGCCAATCGCATTTCTTACCTTTATGGTAAAGCTTGTATCGCGAGCAAATTGATCCTGGTACTCCTTTGTGAGGCGCAAAGCATCTTCGCCGGCTCCATAGATGAAATGTGGCAGTGCCAGGATGAAGCAGGATATCCCACAGATTGCCACTCCCCATGCAATCCACAGTGGTCTGTTTCTTTGACCACCAGCGTACGAGAGGAAGAGCGACAGGAGGATCTGAGAGATCTCATTGCCGCTCATGATGATGCCTGAGTGTGAGAAAGAATTGAGGTAGGAAGAGTGAATGGGCAAATTTCTTATCGACACATGGGGCAATAAAGTGATTAATTGACCCAGAATGCGATGCGTGCAAAAAAAAGCGCCTTAGTCGCCATGAAGTAGCACTTTTTGGCGCCAAGATTTGGAGAATTATTTTGAGGAATAAAAATTTTAGCGATATTTTGCAAAATTTGTGCTCAATTTTCATGAATTGTGTCGAAATCGGTCTGTCTTGCGTTTTCCAATTGGAAGGAGCGCAACGAGACATCAATAGTCTTAATCTAAATAAACGAATTGAGATCAGCATACTATTGAAATATTTTACATTATTATTATGAGATTAATTTTATTATGTAACAAATTGCGATTGTACACTTAAGTTCTTGGAAATATCCCGGAAATCCCTGACATAAAATTTCAGTTATTATTCTGTATGGTTAAATAACACTATGCAACACGATTTTTGGCACACGGATCTCACATGGCACGTTTGGTAAAGTCGAGTCCCCTGATCAAGAATCTGTTCTTGGTTTTGCTCCATCACGTCACAATTTTCTTTAATTTTTTTTGTTTTTGCTGTTTTGTCACATATTACCAATTATTCCCCCGGTTTAGTTTAGTTTAGTTTATATGATTTTTCAAAAGTTGCTTTCTTAGGTCATTTTTGGGAAATTTTAGTTTGATTTTGTTTTTCCGCCCACAAAGATTTTTTTAAAAAATATCACATAATTTTCAAGTTGAAGCACAACTACTTACCTTTCCAACGGATGCCCATTTGTTAAGTTCTGTACACTAGAACCGGAGGAATAATTGGTAATATGTGACAAAACAGCAAAAACAAAAAAAAATAATTAAAGAAAATTGTGACGTATAGGAGAAAAACCAAGAACAGATTCTTGATCAGGGGACTCGACTCTACCAAACGTGCCATGTGAGATCCATGTGCCAAAAAAAAAGTTGTCAATTTGTTGCATAGTGTAATTGAAAAAGGTAATGCCGGCTTTAGACTGGAGGTTTAGCAAAGTTCCTGAAGGTCTCAAAAATCTAAATAACAAGCAATTTCATTTATTTTTCAAAATCTAATGAATCATTTGCCCTTATAATCCAATTCTAAACAACAATTTTCTAAAAAATCGTGCCTAATTAAGAATTAGAGGAGTTCAGCCAGTTGGCTAAGTCTTAGGTCTGAAGCCCATATAACCAGCAATTTATTAAATTGGATATGTTTTTTTCTTTTGCTAAAATTGAAGGGTTAATAATGCCATATCACCATAAGACTAATACAATCCGATGAAGCATATGCTTCATTTTGATAAGAATTGATACGAAAGTATGATAGAAAAACTCGAAAACATGGACATGTTCAGCGCATGGATAGAAAAAGATTCCCCCGAAAAGCTATGCAAGCCATTGTGAGAAGGCGTCGACCTCAGGGCAGACCAAGGACCAAGGTGGCTGAATCAAATTCAGAATCTTGCCTCGGAACGCCTTGGAATCGAACCCGAACATCTTCCTGAACTGGCAGAGGATCGACAAGCGCGGGCTGCTAATTTGGATGTCATGGGCCCGCGACCCTAATAGGGATAAGCGGTTGAAAATGAATGAATGAATGAACTCGAAAAACCTAAAATGATTCTATTTTCCCAGCTTGTGATTACCGAAAATAAATTAATAATTAGAAAAAAGAATTATAATTGAAGTTTTGTGGTTTGAATCAAGAATCGTTGACGATAACATTTCTTGACTAATCAAAACCTTTGCTCTTAATTCTTATTAACCCTTCAATGATATCTGCCGCATACAGTACGGAGCAAAATTGTATCAATGTTTTACAGTTCTCTATAAAAAAAAATTAATACCTCAGGGTCTGATTAATATTTCGTCTCAATTTTTTTTTTCTTGGAGAGCCCTACTATAAAGCTCCAAAATGTGACTGATAAGGATTTTTTGGCAAAAGGACTAACATGTTTTTTTTTACAGAATTTTAAAGAAAGGATGCATTGTACAATTTTGTCCCTTGTTCTAAAACGAAAATTTTTGGTCTAAAATTTTATTTTACGTATTATTAGTACAATATAATGGCATCCGGCTGTTACAAACGAATTTTCCATTATCACTTACAACTTAGGTAATGGCATTGTCTAAGATCAGTGCGAACTCTTGAGTTGGCCTCAGATCAATGTCCAAGAAGGAGTACCCGCGACGAATTCCCAAGTTTCCCTGTTAAGTAAATACTTTGGAGTAGTGGATTGACAGCGTGGACAAGATTTCTGAGACAAATCACAGATTTGACCACTGAGGAAGACGCGTTGAAGTGTCAAAAGCTTTGGCAAAGAATTTTGTGTTTTCCTATCCTGAAAGGATTACACCCTCTAACGCATCTGGACATCTGGAGAGAGTCCATCTCCTTGAGCATTTTTTGAAAATCATGACAAGATAGGATATATATAAAATTGTCAAAATTTATGGTAATGAGGTACGAGTACGATAGTGCATCTGGAAAACGAGGCCTAAATAGGTTCAGGTTGATCCACGATTATACTTAGACTGTAAAATTTTGTAATAGAGGATTGGGTATAATGGAAATTGACGAAAGGACAGGACATTTAATTAATGATCCTAAGCTCTCAATATATGACAGTTTGGGATATAATGCTGTCAAATCTTACATGCTAAATATTCTTGAGGATCAGTCTGAATATTTGGCCCAGGTTAAAGCCCTGTTTAATTTTCATCAACTTGTAACCGAATAAATATCCAAAAGAGTTCAGAAATCATTATATTTTCAAGTCAACTTCTCAGTTCTGAAATTAGATTTAAATAAAGGCCAAAATGGGCTCAGGCTGATCCACGAGAATACATAGCCATATTTGTCAACAAAGGATTTGGTAAAGAAAATTGAAGCAAAAATTTATAATCGATCCTTGCAAAATCTTAAATTTTTACTTATCATAACTGTACCAAATTTCGGCATACTTGTATGCAAGTGCCAAAGTCTTAAGTTTGAAATGTAATATTTTTAATACAAATTATTTTTTTTGCTACTTCTTTTAAGGAGTGTTGCTTTAAACCAGGAAGATAGTTTATCGTCGTTGTTTTCTCCAAAATTATTCTTAATACATTTTAAAATTAACAAAAATATAGCCATAGTTTTGGGTAATATTTCGGCCACCTTAATTTTCATAAAGTCTTTTTCACATCATCTTGTTCGTCTAAACGACATTCTTTTGCTTTTTCTACATTGTTTAGAATATGAAAAGCTAAAAATTCATGGAAATTTGAGGAATAAAAGAAGTTGCCGAAATTTGGTACAGTTTCCCTAAAAAAGTATCGGAAAAAAACATAAAATTACTATTTTATGATGTGACTAATAATTTTGTGATTTTTCGAAATCTGTTTTAAGTAAAAAAAAATTGAAGGTTACTGCCAACTGTCCATGAGTGTGTAGTATATAGGGGAAAGTACTCTCCCTTCGAAAGTTCATGCCTTCGTGTGAATTTTCTTTTATTTTTCCTAAGAGACTTACCTATTTCTATTAAAGATTAGACAGCTTATTATCAATTGATAATTATGTGTGATAATTATATGTAAGGCCGGCTTCAGACTAGAGGCTTAACGCAATTCCCGAAGGTCTCAAAATCCTAAATAGCGAGCAATTTTAATGCTTTTTGATAAGCCTTCTGTATTCCTTCACTTATTCTGTAATAATCCACTCCAACCCCCTGGCAAGCTGCCTGAAATTTCAAGTCACTTTCTCATACTTCGATTTAAATTTATATGGGATTTTTTTTGCACTCGCTACCGTTATGCTAAATATTTAAAAAATGAGAAGTTTTTCCGTATTATAAGATAACTTTCCGCATGGAGGGATAAATATACTAAATTTTTGTTTAAATAAATTTTTTCCTCGGAGCACTGTGAGCTGAGTCCGAGATCAATTTAGGAATTGGTTTCAACTTCAAATAGCTCTATATAAAAAAAAAGCCAACTTGTCAGGGGGTTGATCCACTCCTAAGTTAAATTTTTCCGAAAAATTGTGATTGATAAGAAATTAGAACGGTTTTAAGCCATATGGCTAAGTCTTAGGTCTGAAAAATAAAACGAATTCACATTATGCGAAGGCATGAACGTTTGAAGGGAGAGTACTTTCCCTTATGACGTCCATAATGGCGACTCCACCCTATAACACCTTAGGCTAATCCCGTTGATCGTTTACCCTTTAAATTTGTTGCTAAATATTTGCAAGGATTAGCCTGAGTTTATTTAGAGCTCGAATGATCTTCAGTAAAATACTAGGGGAAAGTGCTCTCCCTTTGAAGGTTCATGCTTTCAAATAATATGAATTTCTTTTGTTTTTCGTAAGACATTTACACTAAATTATAACGGAATTATCAACAATTGATGATAAGTTAACTAATATTTAATAGAAATATGTAAGTCTCCTAGGAAAACTAAAAGAAAATTCGCCTTATTCGAAGGCATGATCGTTCGAAGGGAGAGTACTTTACGTAACTCTTTGAAAATTAATTTAATTGTCACATTTTATAATGCATAATGATTTTTTTTTAGGTAAATGTAGCTATAACAAATCTCATTTTTAATCAATATTATCATACATTTTTACTGAGAGCTCTTCAGAAGAATAAGACGTACTGGAATTTGTTTAGCATGAAGAAATATTCAATCAATTTATTTATTCTGCCTCATTCTTTGAAGTATTAATAAATCAGTGTGATAACCGCGATAACATTTCCTTCTAGTCCTCTTTATGATACTTCTTTTCAGCTCTTGTATAATTTATATTACCTCCAGAATACTCTATAGGAAATACTGCATGATTTCTTTGAGAAAAGCTCAAAAAATCCTA
The DNA here is from genome assembly GCF_024763615.1 of Phlebotomus papatasi. NCBI lineage: Eukaryota > Metazoa > Arthropoda > Insecta > Diptera > Psychodidae > Phlebotomus > Phlebotomus papatasi. The sequence goes on from NC_077223.1 coordinate 69,430,423, forward strand.
AATATCTGATAAAATGTTAACGATTGAAAACAAAATGACTGTCTGAATTGAAGTACAAACTCCTCATTATCACATTTCTTATCGGGATTTTTATGGTCTGTCTATCAATCTCGGATCGAAGAACTTTTATTGAATGTTTTGGAAGATTTTTTAAGAGAAGAGAATTTTATTCGGTTACCTGTTGTACGAGAAGGAATCTTAAATCTCCTCTCGATGGTGGTCAGGGTAATGACAAAGTACATGTAAGACATGGCCTGGACAGTGCCCAGAAATCCATAAACTATGATAAATGATCTTGTATTGGCAAATCTCTGCAGCCATTGTGGCCGCCAAAAAGCCACTCCGCACTCTGTCTTTGGCATCTTGATACTGAAAGCCAGGAAATTTTCCTGGAATCTTTTCTTCACTGGTCTTCCTTCACTTCAATCTACAAACACGTGCACAGATGTCCGATAAGAGGGAAGACCTTTTCACACAAATCACACCACTTTTATACCTTTCGCGTGACTTTTAATTCTTTTTTTTTTGCACTACGAGAGAAATTCCTCAGGTAGCTTTTCTCTTGTCTTCCGGAACAATGGAAGGCAGAGCTTGGAAGTTTCTGGTGCTGTGGGATCGCATGAGGAATATTCACTGTGTCTGCGATTGAGTCTTGTCACCTTCGAGAGCGACGATATCGCCAGAAACAACAGAAATCAGCCACAGATAGTGGACAGAAAAGTCTGCTGTTGCCGATTAGATTACAACCACGAGAGCCATGGGAACATTTTATCACTTTATCTGACCAAACTGATACCCACATCAGAGTCCAATATATAAGACACATTTGAACACAACCATCTTCCTGAAAACATTTTTAAAACTTTATTGAACAATTTTTTTCTCCACCAACGAGAAGGGATTTATTTTTGCAAAGGAAAGCAACTTGTGGCTAACAAATAAAAAAACATCTCCATCGCTAGGTCTTTGGAGAACGATTGGTGGAGACACAACAAAGAGCTGATAAGTGCCGAGAGAAATATGATGCAAAGGTCAATCTGTTCAATTAGTTACTTCCGTGCCTTTTTCGCGACACATTGCCATTCTAGTGGGCCTCTCGAGATCAAACGTGTGCCCAAAACTTTTCCTCAAGATACCGAGTGACCTCCGCAAGTCATCAAGAACTATAAGATAAGACTCCTCTTGAGGAAAATCTCCAGAGAATTTTGTTCCAGGAGCAAAGACATTGTTCAATTAACAATTTTCGTGAATATTGTGAAATTCAATTAATTTGTCGGAGTTGCTTGGGCAAGTTTTCTAAAGGATTATTAAATATAGGGGAAAGTGCACTCCCTTCGAACGTTCATGCCTTCGAATAATGTGAATTTTCTTTTAGTTTTCTTAAGATACTTACACATTTCTATTAAATATTTGTTGGCTTATCATCAATTGTTGAGAATTCCGTTTAGTGTAAATCTCTTACGAAAAATAAAAGAAATTCACATTATTCGAAGGCATGATCGTTCGAACAGAGAGTACTTTCCCCTAATAGAAGAAGAAAGTTTTTACACTACAACTAGAGCTTCAACAGTATCGTGCCATGTTTAAGAGCACATCTGAAAATTAAGTAATAGAATATAATTATACTTTTTTACTCTTTTTATTTAGTAATTGCCATTTACGGCTGCAATTTATGGACGTTTCTTTTAAATACATTTTTTAACAATAAGTTAGACTGTTACGTTACCGCCAGAGAGGCAAATTCTAAGGCTGCATTACAATTTTTTAACCTAAAAAATGGATTATGGTGATATTTTAATGAAAAATGAAAAAGTACTTTTTAGTACTTTACTGTTTTCAAGTGCTTTTCTGCATTATCGACTTTTCTTTGCATTGGCTTTAAAAACCAATCAAAAGTTGGATCAGCAATTGTCGTAACTTCCTCATCACCTCATCAGCAGTTCTTGTATAGTGTGTGTATTTGTGTGTATTTGTGTGTGTCTTGTATGGTGTTAGAAGGAGTGCTAATGAGGCGATGAGGACGTTACGACAAATAATGATCTAACTGACGTTTTGTCTGGACCGTTTTACTACCAAATTAAAACTACCAAATAGTCGTGACAGGAACCAATCCAGAGAAAAGTCGATTACGTACATGTACTCGAGAACAATAAATGGCTGAAAAATATGTTCACTCACTAAAATGAAAATGGAAAATCTTTACCCTGAATATTTATTTAGCACTTTACTGTTCTCAAGTGCTTCTGCATTATCGACTATTTTTCATGGTGGTTCCTGTCTCGACTGTTTTTCCCAGTCCTCACAGTGTTCTAAAACCACTAAACTGTCATGCCAGGAACCAACATAAAGAAATGTCTATAATGTAGACCTACTTAAGAACAGTCATGTACTAAAAAAATATTCATTCTTCGTTAGAATAGCACCATCAAGGTGCTATTCCAATGAAAAATGAACGTGATTTTTTAGCACTTTACTGTTCCTAAACGCTTTTGTATTATCAATTTTGTATTGGTTCCTATCACGCCTATTTGGTGGTCTTAGAACACGGAAAACACCGAGGGATAGTAGTCGAGACAGGAACCAACACAAAGAAAAATTGATAATGCAGAAGCACTTGAGAAGAGTAAAGTGTTAAAAAAAAATGTTCATTTTTAATTGAAATAGTACCCCATTAGCAAAGGAAATGGTCGGGAAATTAAAAGTTTTGTCAATAAAAAATCAAATACGCCAGTGAATAATTTACATCACTAAAAAACTCAATTTTGATCAACAAAGTATCAGTTTGATGACTCCGGCTCCCACTTATTTGTAACATTCCACTGTCAGTAGAGCACATCCTAGTCAATTGTCCCGAATACTCCCATCTCATCAGAGACAGAATAGCCATCACCAATATTGAACTGAAAAAGCTGCTTGGTAATAATTTGGATAACTTAGTTAAAGTAGCTCTTTTTTATAAGAGCAACTAATTTAACAATTTAAGTAGTATTCTGTTTTTTTTCCTCTTTTCTTTTTCAAGGTAGCAAAGACACCAAAAGCAATTAAGATAATTTAAAAATTTATAAAGTGTTATTTTTTTTCTCTTTGAATTTCTTTCACTTCTAAAAAATGTATTCATCTTTTCTTCGTTCTAGTAATCAATTCATTAGACAGGTATAGATAGAAAATTGTAACAAGACTTCTAGCCCTCTATATATGTACCTGATTTTTTTTTACATGTATATGGCTTTTGCCGATACATAATAATCATAATAATAATAATAATCACTTTAACATGAAAGAAAATTGGATAAAAAATTAATAAAAATGTCTGAAAATCTTTAAAGTCGATTATGTCGGACACTATGAGAGATAGAGGCCTCAAATTTTACGTCCATTTAGAGCCCCTTTCAGGCTTTATATGCGCAAAATTTCACTTGAAAATGAAAAAATTGGATAAAAAATTCATAAAAGTGTCTCAAAATCTTTAAAGTCGATTATCTCGGAAACCATATGAGAGATAGGGGCCTCAACTTTACATCCGTATGAAACCTCTGTCAGCGCCCCGTGAGAATCCGCGATATTCATAACCCGCGAAAAATACGCGCCCCGCGAAAAAAATCACAAACTGCGAAAATCCGCGAAAAAATTCGCGCCCCGCGAAAATCCACGAAAAAATTCGCAACCCGCGTAAATCCGCGAATAAAAATTCATCCCTTGAAAATCCGGGAAAAAATACGCGCCCCATAAAATTCGAGAAAAAAGAAGTGCCCCGTGAAAATCCACGAAAAAATTCGCGATCCGCGAAAATCCGAGAAAAAAATCGCGCCGCGCGAAAATCCGCGAAGAAATTCGCGACCTGCGGAGATCCGCGAAAAAAATCGCAGATCGCGAATGGTGTATGTCACCTTACAAATCTTCGAATATAGGCTCACTATGTAGAGAGAGAGAGAGAGAGAGAGAGAGAAAGGGAGAGTGTGAGAGTGCTATATATATGGGAAAAGCTTGTCCGACGCCGGTTTTCCCGCCCTTTTTCCCGCCAAGCAAATTTTCTTATAGCGCTGGCACACCTTTTCAATTGAGTGAAATTCAATCGATTGAAATTTTACTTCTTGCTCTTTTAAACTGAAGTAAGATATATTTGTCTCTTTCTGTCAAATGAAAATTAGAATTTCAATTTCGTTTTCAACTTCAATTTCAATTCTCATTTGACAGAAAGGTACAGGTATATCTGATTTCAGTTTGAAAGAGTAAGACGTAAAATTTCAATCGATTGAATTTCACTCAATTGAAAAGGTGTGCCAGCACCATTAAAATTGAAATCTTTAAAGTGAAATATCTCGAGAACCGCTCGACGAATGTCCTAATTTTTTTTTTAAATTGGTCTAAATTTTCTGGGCTACAACATAAACATAAAAAAATTCAAAATCGCATGCTTAAATTTCGAGATAAACAACAAAACGTGATTTTTAACCGGTTTAGAACCGGTTTTTTTAAAAAAAAAACTAATAGCACAGAAATCGTCGTACGCGCGCGTAGATATATTTAAAAAAAATATGAAGATATCTATCCAAACCAGAGATATTGCGTACTACGGACGGCCGGACGGCAGCCGAACCCGAAATTGCCGGCTTATGATTTTCGGCTTCAGGGATGTTCAAAACCTGTGGCAGCCAAAATCCCGAAAGCCAAAATCCCGAATGTTCAAAATCCTGATAGGAATGAAATTATATGGAGGAAAATTTTTAGAATAATTTTCCAAGACACAGAAGATTTCCCTTTGCCTCCAGCAAGCACGGGTGCAATCGTGGGAGTAGCTATAACACTTTTAAGAATTCGGGATTTTGGCCCTTTCGGGATTTTGGCCGTCGGGATTTTGGCTTTCGGGATTTTGACCGGGACCCGTTCAAAACATATACCCTGTGAATTTCAGCTCAATCTGAGCACTTTGAGAAAATTCGAGGATTACAATAGGTGTGATTAGAAGGAATAATACCTAATTTGGGTCCGATCTGACGAGGTTGGATTTCACCTGTGACTACAAAAGCTGAGATTGTAAAGAATCTCAGCTAAAATGCCTAAAATGTGTTGCCCGAAACTTGAGTCGTCCAAAGGTAGCGTACTTTCCCCTATAATATTTGTATTTCTAAAATCTTGACTAAACCACAAACCACACCACCTTCTTTTAGGAAAAATGTCTCAAAAACGATCTTCTCAAAAAAAAAAAAAGAAATCTGTAAGAAAAAAAATCAAAACTACCAAAAAAAAAATTTATTTTGAATAATTTTTTTTTTTTTCAATCCAATAATAGGGTAATTTTGTTTTTTTTTTTTTTTTTGGTAAGATTTTCTCATTTTGCAACATCTAATTCTACAAGCAAACAATTAATTGGAGTTTGAGTCCAAAGTTAAACAGTGAATAAAATGATTTTATACGGAATGCGTAAAAAAAAGTACATCAAAAGAACAATCAGATACCTTGAAGAGGAGATCTTCCCATCTCAAAAAGAGCTAATTTGTCATGGATGGATCTTTTCAGGAATAAGGAGGTGAATTTATTTGGTTGGTCTGCAGGAGCAACAGTTCTAGCTGCTCAGGTGTTAGTGATTGGGCAACTCCTTGATATTCCTGAACAGGAATCTGTGGGATTTGAGCATGTCCTTCTATGCCCTCTTTATGCATTGTGTCTGAAGTCTCGGGATGTTCTTCCGGAAGGGACTGCTCAGTAGACTTCTCCGGAGACGACAGGCAATACCATTTGGCGTCTGCGTTGGGCTCAGGCTCATCGTCCGGGGACCGAGGCCTTTTTTGTGACAAGGAGGCTTGTGAACTTGTGAGATCCATTTCTTCGTTTTCGCCCGGTATTTCCAAGATTTCCACATCCTCTGGACTTTTCTCACTTGTCTGGTCAGTCCAGTCAGTCATTTTTTTGCTTAAATTTCACTTCTTTTTCTTGGAGGATATTTTGACGTGACAACTTGGCGACTTATAAAAGCTTTTTGTTTTGATCTCTCAATCTCCTTAGAAGTCAGGCTATTTGTAACCAGATGGCGCCACAAATTTATGGTAATTCAAACCGTAACGGAATGTTACGAGGATCAAGGAATTCTAATTAAAAAAAAACAACAATTTTAAGTGGATGAGAGTCAATTTATTTCCTAAATATTTCTCTTCTGAATCATAATTATCCTTTCTGTCCTTTTTTTCTTTTAAATATTAGACACAACAGCAACGAGACAATAGTTTTTTTTTTATATTTTTTTAAAAGGTAATCTTTTCTTTTACTTTCACATTTTAAGCAACATCCTCAAAAAAATAATCTCTACATTAGTTAGTTTCTCCAATTCTGTGCTCCAACTCTTCTCTCTCACTTCTTTCGTCCTTTTTCCTTGCTCAAAATTAATTGCAGTGGTTAGAAAAAAAGGAAAATTAAATTGCGTACAAAAAGAGTAATTTATAAGTAATAGAAGGAAAAATCACAGTAATATTTTTTCTTTTATCTTTTTTCTTTCTTTTTTTGTCAATTATGCGAATATACCCTTACATTACTATATTACTCCAAAAAAAAATCGTTATTTCCTTCACGAAATATATTTACTAAATTTTAATTCGATATAATTATTCTTACCACACAAATATTACGCTATATAATTAATTTTTCGTCATTTGTATAATTAAATATACTCAATTATATAAAATATTGACTTTCCATTTAATAAAATGGGGAAAAATTATGGGAAAAAAGAGGTAAAGTGAAAGTGCTTACAATTGTTATTGAAAATCTAAAGTCTAATAACTTAGAAAATTATATTTTTTGTTGGGGTTTTTTGGGGTAATCTGGGTGGTTTGAAAGGCACCTCAAACATTCCATCAATCTTCTTCTCGTCTATTTTCATTTTGAACATTATTCTCTCTTCAAAATTAAAAAAATATATATTATAAAGATTAAAGAAAAATAGATGTTACAGAAGAGGGATTTTTATCTTACCTGAACTTCTTATTTTCATTTTGAATAATTTATCTTTTTAAAACCTTTTATATTTTGCAGGAATATTAAAAAAAAAGAACAAACTCCGCCTAAAATTGTAATATTCAACCTCTTCGGGAATTATAATAATTTAAATTGATTACGAATTATTTAGATGATCTTGCCTAAAAAATTTAGGCCACGCCTCTCCCATAAAATCATGTACACTTCAAGAACGCTTGACATTTCATTGGTAAAAAAGTGTAAGCCATTTCCAACTACAGTAGACTCTCACTCAATCGGCTCTTTTTCAATCGGGCGTCAAATTTTGTTGACAGTTTTCACGCTTAATTATGAAGCTAATTCGCTCAAATTCGCTGTAGTTCTTCCTATTTTATCGTGATTCTTTATAATTGAGCACTTTTTGTGGAATTTACAAAGGCTTTGATGCTAAATTCTATCGCTAAACCGGATGACATTTTGCCCCATATTCACGATTGAGAGAGAGTCTACTGTATTTCCTAACTCTTTCTGAAAAAAATGTAATAAATATTATAGATTGAAAGGAAACGCTTGTAACAAAAAATCTTAAGGGGGTAGCCTGAATTGTCTGAATTACAAAGTAAAAATAAAACTTTTGTTTTGCTGAAATCGATTGAAATAATAACATAAAATCTCACAGAAAAAAAGAACTGCCAGGGGCCAAATCCACGTGTTTCCGAAAGTTAATATCAAAATTTTGCCCAAAAAATTAAGGTTTTGAAAACCCTGAGAGTTCCAATTTCAATTTTAAAGCCCTTAATAGAAAAAACCGTGCCCATCTCTTTTACTATTTCGTGTTTAAGTAAAAGTTATGTAATCTTCTTATAATGGAGAAATAAAGCTCAATAAATTCTCTTCACATACAAAATAATCAAAATTGTTACATATTCAAAGGCTTTTTCGTTGTAGTCGAAAATTGAACCTGCTTATAAAAGACTGAAAACTGTCCACGAGGAACATAGGGAAAACTGGAGCAGTAGTAAACATGGGGTGGTTGTAAACACTGCGATTTTCTTAATGATATATTACACTTTAGACGACAAGATCTATATGAATTCATAGATACGATGGAATCCTTGTCAACTGAAGAAATCGTACAAGACGTCCCGGGATTATTAAGGAGTAACTCATTTCGGAGAACCCGGGAAACCCACACAGTTTTTAGTAAATCCGGGGAACCCATATATATTTCATGGAAACAGAAAAACTCAGAGAACACACAAGGAACTTATCAGGAACTCAGGAATCTCGTGTAAAAACCCGGGAAATCCAAACATTTTTCAGGGAACTCACAGGGAATTTTGGAAACCCATATCTAATGTCAGGAAACCGGGAACTCGAGTCACTCTGATGGTTTATAAATTGTCCCTTGGGGATTACGCATATATTCAGGACCGAAAAAAACCGCGCGAAATGGCATTATACATACAAAAAGATATGCTTAGCCCCAGGAGATTTCATTCGAATAAGGCGACCATATAGAACGAATTCTGCGCGGAGTAAAAGTTTTCAGAACAAAAAGATTCATCAATAGTTTTTGGCCTCAGTTTTTCAATAAATTGCTAATATATTCAAAAAGTTTAACTATATTTTTTTTTCTAATAAAACTGATTATGCATTCTGATAAAAGCATATTTCAAAAATTATTTCACAAATTGGCTCCAAATGGTAGGCAAACATGCATGATTGTGTGTGCATGATCCCGTCAGGCATATAATTCTTATGTGCATAATTCCGGGATCCTCTACACCTAAATTCTAGTGATCAACTCATTAGTCGCCCATTTTGTAGAATTAGATTAAATTAGATTAGTATTAGGGGTCCCGGTCAAAATCCCGAACGCCAAAATCGCGAAAGTCAAAATCCCGAATACTTAAAAGTGTCACAGCTACTCCCACGATTGTACCCGCGCTTGCTAAAGGCAAAGGGAAATCTCCTATGTCTTAGGAAATTATTCTAAACATTTTCCTCCATATAATTTCATCAATTTCAGGATTCTGAAAATTCGGGATTTTGGCTGCCACCGAGTATTAGATTAGATTAGGTTACAATGGAGGCGGTTCCTTGCGGATCCGCTGCACCCAGGCCTCCTTTTGAGCCCATTATGCATCCCCAATTAAATTAATCCCTGTTAAGGGCAAGATTGTTCAAGCCAGCCCGTTTTTCGGATAAACTTCATTAAATAGGGCGGCTTAAATCTTGATAGGTCTTCATCAGACAGCACCACATTACCTAGCAGCACCTGTCTGATGTTACATAAGATTGTGTGTGCATTATTCCGTCAGGTGTATAATCCTGATGCGCATAATTCTGGAACCCTTTACACCTCGCTCCTTGGAAATTACAAGGGGCCAACTCACTTTTTGGCGATTTTAAGCTTTTAATGCACTCAGACAGAGAATTTAATAAAATTTCAAATGATATGAATCTTTAAATTTCGTAATTACAAAAGTTTTTCAAAATTTTACTCTTTATCCAAGAGACATCTGAAATTAAATTCACGAGGGGAAACAGACAAAATTTTATAACTAATTGCTCTTTATGACTATCACTTCCCTAGAGATAGTAACAAAGTATCGACTTATCCAAACATTTTTTTGCATCTTAGTCTGACTTTTATTATATTTTTTGTTTTTAATTCTCTGTTTTCTTTCTTTGAGTGATGCAGATGTCTCATACAACCTGATAAAGAGTGTTCCAGCGTTTTAGACTGGAGATTGGTTATCAAGACTAAGACGACGGTGGCTGATATTACAGAAACATTCTTTGAAAACTTGTATCTGCCAAACTTTTGCTTTCAAGAGAAAAAGTCAACATTTTCTAAAAAAAATCTTGACTATTAAGAAATTAGAGCGGTTAAGCCATATGAGTAAGCCTTACAAATGGAGCCTTAAGATGGGGCGTGGTCTAATTTGTTGTCGACGAAATTCAGTGAAATTTAGTAAAATTAAAAGATTAGAATCAATGGAATAAATTGCTATAAATATAATGTATCTTTTTTATCTCTGCGATTTTCACTACGTTTAAAATAAAATCGCTCATAAACTTCAAAAAGGGGCGTGTCCAACAATCATTTTAACAAGGGGCTTGCTCGGGAAATTTAATAATACATTCCTGCAAAATATATTGGATTAAAAAACAAAGAAGTTTAAGTAAAAAAATTCTCAGGAAAGTTATTAAGAAAAATTAAAGAAATTGTCTTGAAAACTTACAATAGAAAAAAACACACTGTAGAAAAAGTGCAAAAAGGAAGAGTAGTAAAATGTTTTTGTCATGATTAAGTTAAAATTAATAATATCATAAATAGAAAATTCTAATAGTATAAAAGTCAACTAAATTTTATGTACAACAAAAAGATTTAATATTAATTTTTTTCAGGTTACAATTGTTTTTTTTTTAGTCATCAAAGAGTTGTTTATTTCTTGTTTATTTAGGAATTATTCTTTTTCATCGTCTCTCATAATTTATTTATTTTTTTTTATTACTAATCAATTTCTAATGCGCGTTTTCGATTAATTTCCGTGATGCTTACAATTCATTCTAGATTTTTTTTTTAAACCGTTTAACATTGCAATTTCTTTTTTTTTTGCAAGAACACATAATTTCGAGCAGAAACATTTCAAATAACAAAACAACTACACAAAATTGTACTTTTTGATTTTAAATCTCTTCTAAAAAAAATCATGAGAAAACTGGGACTGAAATTAAAAATTATTTTCTTATTGTTATATAATTTCCATGATTTTTTCGTCTGATAATTTGTGCTTTTAAATGAAGACACGAAGTTTTTTCTTACAATTTACATCGTTTTTTTCCTGGTTTTCTTTTTTGCAGACAGTAAAATTTATGAAATCACCACAAATTCTTGGGCATCATCAAATTAAATAATAAAAAAAAACATCTCTAAATTGGACCGAAAGACAGATAATCCATCGAGGACATCTTTAGCATTAACGTAAATTTATCTGAAGCATCTACGCGCGATATTCGAGTCAAACAAAGAAACGTCAACGAGAGAAAGTACTCAAACCTTATCTACGCCGTTGGACTTTGTGCTGACAGAATCGTCATTTCCGGCAGCATTGTCACCATTCTGAGCCTGATTCATGGCCATGCGACTCTTCTTCTTCATCTCCATCAATTGTTTCCTCTGAGCTTCACGCTTCTGCGCAGCCAAAGTGGCTGCAGCGGACTTCTTGGCCGGCCCTGAGCTCGTTGATGATGATGTTGAACCCTTCGTAGCCAATGGTCGCTTGGTCAGTTTAGCTCCCTGAGGTGGAGCTTTAGCCTCCACGGATTTCTTCTGCAAAAGAAACAATTAGGTTTTGAACAAAAAAAAAGAAGACAACCTCTTTTTGAAGTTATTTAATTGCAAGGGGTGACTCAATTCAATTTTTTATTGACAAATGCTTCCTGGTTTCTTAGGTTTCGCAAATATTTTCATAGGTTCCTCGAGTTTTGCGAAAGAATTCAGGGATTTCTCGGGTTTCACGAAGTCATTTTCGCGTATCACGCAGGAATTTTTTTTGTCTCCTGTGAGACTCTGAGTACCCAAAGTAAAATATAAATAATTTGAGAAAAAAACACTTTTTTGGAATATTTAGAATCGATAGAAATTTAATACTTATAGATAACCAAATTATAAAAGTCAGTGATAAGCCTAGATCAGCTTATAGAGGTGCGATTCCTTCATTGCAAATTCGGATTGTGGCAAACTCGAATGATATTTAAACATAAATAATGTAAATTTCGTTCAATAATTCTTAAACTATATGTAACATATTATCGTTATTAATAAGGAAAATTGGATTAGAAATGCATGAAAGTATCTGAAAAACTTGAAAGTTGATTTTTTTTGGAAACTATGTAGAACAGTGGCCTCAAACTTTACATCTATTAAGAGCCTCCTTCAGGTTTGGTATGTGTAAAATTTCACTTGGAAATAAAAAAAATTGGATGAGAAATGCATAGAAATGTCTAAAAAATTTAAAGTCGATTCGATTTTAACATCCCGTGAAATTCCGCGAAAAAAACGCGCCCCACGAAAATCCGCAAAAAAATCGCTCTCCGGGAAAGTCCGTGAAAAAATACTCGCACCGCGAAAATCCGCGAAAAAATCCGCGCCTCACGAAAATCCGTGAAAAAAAATCACGCCCCGCGAAAATCCGCGAAAAAAATCCCGACCCGCGAAAACATTCACACCCCGCGAAAATCGGCGAAAAAATCCGCGGTTCACGAAAATCCGCGAAAAAAATCACGCCCCGCGAAAGTCCGCGAAAAAATACTCGCACCGCGAAAATCCGCGAAAAAATCCCCGCCTCACGAAAAAATCGTGAAATTCGTTTGCAGCAGTATACTGCGATCCCGAAAGAAATAACACGGATTTAGTAAAGGAATTTTTGAATTCATCAGTTTTCGTGAAGCAATTATCGGGTATCTTGGCGTAACGAAAGCAATTTTTGGGATTCACGAAGTCAGTTTTGTGTTTCTTAGATTACGTGGAGTAAATTTTCTAGGTTTCTCGGATTTTACGATACCAATGCAGCAATTTTTCGACTTCCCAGGTTTTGTGAAGAAATTTTTAAACTTTGTCAAACTATTTCTGGGTTTATCGGATTTCAAAAAGGAACTTTTGGGTCTCTTAGCTTTAACGAAACAATTTTCGGATTTCATGGGTCTCGTAAAGCAAATTTTGGGTTTGTCGATTTTTTTCTGGTTTTTCTGATTTTACGAAAGCAGTTTTCAAGTGTTTTCGGATTTTCCAAAGCAATTTTTGGGTTTGGTCAAACCATTTTTTGGGTTTTCGGATTTCAAAACGCAATTTTTGAGTTTTTAAGTTACGCGAAACAATTTTTTGGTGTCTTTGGGCTTAGTGAAGTAATTTATGGAATTTGTGAACGAAGTTTTGGGTGACTTTGGTTTTCCGAACCTATTTTTTGGGTTTTTTCTGGATATCATGATTTTTTTTGTTTTTTTTTTTAGATCTTACGAAGCGAATTTTGTGTTTCTCTGTTATCATGAACTAATTTTTAGGTTCCTGGAAGCAATTTCCTCAGGTTTCGCGTAGCAATTTTAGAATTTCTCGGATTTCACGAAGTAATTTTCGGGTTTTTCAGGTTCAATTTTTGGATTTCTCGGGTAACAGTGAAACGATTTTTGGGTTTCGTCAAACTATTTCTTGATTTCTCCGGTTTCGCTTAGCAATTTTCATGTTGTTTGTATTTGACAAAGCAAATTTCGATATTTTTGGTTTTATTGTTAGTGTTCTCCGACGACTAATTTAAAATTACACTGAGAAAAAAACGGGGGTACGATTAACTTTTTTTCCTCATAACTTCAACACTTTTTAGGTGTAAAAATATTACAACATTTTTTAATGTTAATTTTACACCTTTTTAAGGGTAAAATTAACATGAAAAAGTGTAAATTTAAATACTGCAGGGTAAAATAAACATTTCCGGAATGTTATTTTAACTTTTTCTGATTTCTCTCACTCAGTGTAGGGTCTCCTTGCTTCGCAGCGCATATAATCTGAGGCACTGAACTTATATTTCTAGTTTTTTGCTTTTTTTTTTACTATTTTCACTCTGTATGCCTTGTGGTTTCATTGTAAGTATACTCACAGTAATTTTTTGGAGTCAGAGAAGCAATTTTCGATTTTTTTTGTCCTTAGTGAAGGATTTTTTTTTTGGTTTTCACCAGAAACTTTTGGGTTTTCCTTGACTTTCGCGAAGCAAGTTTTGGATTGGTTTTCGAGGAAAAAAATAACTAGGTTTTTCAGATTTCACGAAGAAATTTTCAGAGTTCCTCGGGTTTAGTGAAGCAGTTTTTGGATTTCCTGATTTTCTTTTTTGGTTTGTTGATTTTCTGTAAGCAATGCGCGTTTGTGGATTTGTCGAAGCGTTTTTTTTCTGTTTTCTTGGGTTTAGTAAAGCAATTTTTGAGGTTCATGAAGGTAGTTTTGGCTTGCTCGAATTTCATGAACTAATTTTTTGCGTTTCTCGGATTTTGCTAATCAATTTTTAACCAATTCCTTACCATGGTATTATACATCATACGCAAATTTAGTGATTTTAGATGATTTATTCCTGGGTAATTTTTATCCGAATTGCTGTTGGGAATGGATTTTTAGTAACTTTTTAGTTCTTCAATTACTTGAGAAAAATAGTCCGACAGAGATGAAAATACATTTTGTTATTATTTTCTTGCTTCGCGGAAGGTCATGCAAAATTTTTGACCAAAATGGCGGACGGAAAATACGACATCCCGTCGAATTTATTAAAATTGGCCTCTTTCCTTTTTCCTGATTTGAATTCTAGTTGTCAATTGATGTTCTTGGATAGTTACTCTATCTAAAGCAATAGAGTTTGTAATGACTGAATGGATGAATGAATACATTGACTGAATGGAAATTTCCCTTTTTTCGAGAACCGTGTTTCGTGTAAATGACAAGGATTTCTCTATATGAGTCACCCCTTATTTAAATGCATTGAATTTTAGTCTTCGTAAGGATTTTAATCTTTTATAAATGATTTAAGATACTTTCAAAATTATTTTTAAAAAAAGTAATTTTATTAAGCAAGTTTGAAAGAGAAATATTACAAACTAATATACCTCAGTCAAAAAATATATTGTAAATATAATTGATATATTCATAACGGTGTGAGTTAACTTATACTCTGTAATAGATTCAGGTAAATACATAAGAGATTGTATAAATATTATTATCATTGGTAAGCCACATTAGAATTGTAAAGATTTTAGTTTGGTTTGTGGTTGTTGGACACAAAAAGCATTTCACTTCAAATTTACTTCAAAAGATCTATCAATTCTTTGTTTAATCCTAAATTCTATTCACGAATAAATATTTATGTTTGCAAAAAAATCAATTGTGCTTATTCCATAAATTTTCTGTATTTAGAATTTTTAGTGTTTGCAAAATAAAATTATAATATGAGTTAAAATCTCAAACTTTTTTTTACTGCGACATGTCTTTGAGAACCAAATTTGTCCATTTATCGAGATCACAAGAATCAAGAATCACATCACGCAGGCCACAAAAAAAATCGAAAGATGCTTGACCACTGTGAGATACTTGAAGATAAAGTGCCCCAAAAGAGCGTAGGAATACAAACATTAAGAGTTGTCTTTTTAACGTCTCTTCCGAGAAGCCTCATAATCCATTTCAAATGGTCATAAAATGACACTTTTTTTCTACTCTCTATCGTGCGTGTTTGCGACCAAAGAAAATCTCATTTGTGCACAGAATTTGTGGAGGTGGAGAAGAGGACAAACACACAGGAATATCAACACACCTTCCAGTTGTTCACCTTCAGCACCTCAATCTCCTCAAAAAGTGAATCCACGTGATTGACTTGAAGCATCACCATATCCCAGAATCCTTGAAGATCTTCAGCAGTCGTTTGGAATTTCTCATCTGGTGACTGGGTCAGATTACTGTGGCAGAGTCCCTCAAACTGTTTCATCTTCTGCGCCGCCAGGAGCCTCGCTTTGCCTGACGCTGCTCTCAGGTATCCAACAACTTCCTCAGAAACATCCTTGTCCTGAAAAATTGTCAAACAAAAAAACAATGAAAATTTTAATACCTGTTACCCGTTCTATCTTGAAAGGGACAGATAATCCTAACTGGCTTATGTAGGTGAGATTCTTAACATGAGCTAACACGGAATGTAGACAAATTCGATTGAGAGCTGAAGTTGGTGACGCCATTCAATTATCTTGAATCAAATTCGTGAAATTAGGGTAAATTAAGCTAATTCAAAACCTGCTCCAAATGGAAATTTTTCGCTACTTCAAATGGAAACGTCATTGTTTTCATGATAAATACAGTACTAAATTATTATATTTATATATTTTCTATACCTCAGTTTCATTACTTAGTTAATTTTGCTCCAAATAAACCGGAAAACCAATCATATTCACAAATTTTAATTTGGTAATTTATCAGAAAAATTAAAAGTGTACTTTTTCACCATCGATTTTTTCATCGATTGACCATGTTTTTAAATGAAAAGTACAATGAGGTGACTGTTGTTTATTCGTTTTGTTTAACATTTATGTCATATTTCTGGCTAATTTTAGTCAAATTAAGTGCTAATTTTTATTGTTAACGGTACGTGAAGTTTTCAAATGTAATAATTACCTATTTCGTGAACAAAAAGGGTTTTTCTACAGTGTCTGCAAATGCTTCAATAGGAAACCCTGGAAATATGATTTTTTTTGTAGAGATTTTCTAATTGTCTCAGATGGGAAAATAGAAAGCACCAGGAATAAGAACAAATCCTGCACTCAAGAGCGACTCAACAAGGTTTTGGAAGCCTTTCGTCGTGGTTTCACTTACACTGTTTGTCTCCAATTAGAAAATTTCCCTTGTCTCCATTTGGATTAATTTGTTTCCAATAGAAGCATTTTACACTCGCGTATTTTTCTTGTATTTAAGAAGTTTTCAAATTATATCCAATGAATTTTCACTAAACAGTAACATTCTAGAAGAGTCAAGGAGCAAATTTATGTAATTCTCTTCAGAAAAAATATGAACTTAATGTGTTGAATCTTTTGTCAAAGTTAAAGCGTCTGGAAATGGTTTTGAATTAGAACATTTACCCTATACATTTTTTTTATTTTAACCAAAATATCAAGGATTTGGATGGAGTGACAGAAAAGTGATATATGGGTGAGATGTAGACCAGAATGTCCTTCATAATTTTGCTTTAGAACTAGATCTCATCGATTTAAACTGGTTTAGATTTGACAGAGATTACGATCCTTGAAATAAATCACAATAAATTTCTTTCAATCGGTTAAAAAATATGCTTAACCTTTGAACTTGTAACCCCATTAAATAAATCCAAAAGGCAGCACAGATAACCTCCAGAAAATATTTTAAAAAATCATACGAGTGGATTTTATAAACAACGTTTGTTGAGGAAAAGGAGAAAGCATTTGAGGTCAGCTTCTCAATCAGTGAAATTACTCAAATTATTTGAATTTGTAATAATATATTCCGAATGGTTTAACATCATAAAATGATTTTTTTTTTATAAATTAGAATTCAGGGAGTATTTCTTATAAATTGGCTATAAAACATCAAAAAATGACTCGTCAAATAAGAACACTTTTACCTTGCTCATTCGAATTTATTATAAGGAACAATTGATTCCCAGGAATTTTTTAACAGCTCGAACGCCATTTTCTCCCAAAGCATGTTGTTTAGGATAACGCAATAGCTCGAACATTTCGTTTGCAGACATTTCTTATATCCCATTAAATCATCCCTAATAACGGGTTTACAAGGTCAAAGGTTAAAAAGGCTCTACAGAGCACATTTTACAACCGAATGGTATCATGTTTGGATTCGTTGGAAAGGTCTTGAAATATCTGATTACTCTAAACCGGTTCCAATCGGTTATAATCCAGGTAAAGAACCTAGACGGGGGAAGAACCAGAGAGGTTACGAGCGTAATCAGATAAATTTTGACTGGTTACTGATTAATATATTTTATAAAGATAATTTTGCCTCAAGGATTAATAGAAGGAAAAATGTCTTGGATTATTACAAAATGGAGTGTTGTACGAGATAACTGATTTTGGCTTTGGCTAAATTTCCGATTAACCAGGCAGTCGACAAACGAAATAGACAGTAACCAGTAACCAGTTATGTCTCGCTATTTTCAAGAATTTAACCTCAGGTCGAAATTCCGTGTTTCTTTTTTTACAAATATACTTGAAATTCCAACAAGACTCGGCACCGTTACACAAACGCAACGTCATACAAAATTGGTTGAAAAACAATGAAGTATGTAAACTGACGTAGTGACTTAAAGTCTGGTAAAAACTTAAAGACTTAAACTTCCGGAAGGGACATTTGTGTCTTGCATTCAAGTTTAAAAAACAATGTTTCGTAATTGATTTTAAATGCACGTGGGCTTCTACGGTTATCGAATGAAAATCCACTCAATTTCTCCATAAAGGGCATTTTATTGACCAATGTCAGGACTAAATAATAATACCATAGTTTCAATGAGCTATCAGCCCTTCATCGTGAATGAGCTCTTATCCCAGAAGCTTACATTCAGGCAGCATGCGATACGGTCACCAGCAGCCATATTAGATATTGATTACGAATATTGATGATTTTTTTCTAATGTGTAGACAGATTTAGGCTCGTACTTCGTACCACAGAAGGTTACGTTGAAAATTTGAAATATATTTTGAGAAAGCTCGTGCGATTTTTTTTTAAATTGTGGATGTTTTAGAAATTTTCCCGTCAAATTGAATGTTTAGAAATCCCGTCAAATCAATAATCTACCTGCCGATTTTACTCGAAGGTTTTTAAAAATTGTAACGGTATATTCCAGTATATTCAGCGAAAATCTGTAGATTTTCGGCAGAATTTCTCCCTAGAGAATCTGCATAGTGTCCATTATACTTCACAAAAATATTGTTGATTAATGAAGAAACTGTAGAAGTTATAAAGAAAATGGTATGTTTTGCTTAACAAACATTACCGATTAAACATTTTAGATAAGTAAAAAAATGCGAGCAAAAATACTAATTTCTTAAAAATCGCACATGGAATGATACAACAACACGAAATTTAGGTCGACACTCTGCTTAAAGTTTTTACTTCACTATTCTCTACTTATAACACGGCGTCGCAGAATTCTTTATTTTATATAAACACGATAAACACTGTGATATCATTAAGAAACTCTGTTGATTTTTCCAAACTTCACTGAAAAATATTCCATCATTTCAGACACAGCTGTCTGGAAAGTCTGGAATGTAGAAAAAAAATCTACAGAAAATCGGCAAAATATCCACAGAAATTCGTCAGAGTGTGCACCAGGATTTGTCAGAGAATCTGCAAAATTTTGCATTTCTGCAGAGGTGTAGATATTTTCTGCAGAAATCTTAAAGATATCTGACGAAATTATTTGACGGGATGTTATTTATATTTATTTTTAATGTACTGGGCTATATACTTGTCATTTTGTACAATTTTCAGTTTACAAATTTATTATTCGGTTTACAATGTTGCGTTAAAAAATGTTCATTCCGACGTTTCAATCATTTGCACCGGACGGGACTCGAACTCACAACTGTGACCTTCGAGCCGGGGGTCACACCGCCCAAGACCCGAACGCTCTTACCAATTGCACCACGAACCCCCTATAGGGGCTATAAGGGTGTATATAGAGATACCCTTGAATCATTCTTGTAACGGTTTCTCAACGTCAAATATTAAAAAGGCTCTAGAGATAGATTTTGAAAATGGTATGTACACTTCCCTTGAGGAAAACAGGGTCATATATGACCCGGGGTTTTTCCGAGTTTTCACGCAATGGAAAATTTTTTTCCTCTCTGAACTATTATATTTGATCATAAAGCATTAGGAAGAACTCAATTTTACATGAATTCATCTGCTGAATAAAAGTGGGACGCGAAAGAGTTAAAACTATAACTGCTGGACACCGCGAGGCGTCTGTGAAATTTACAGAACCCCTTTTGGTTGGACGTCCAGAAAGTTCTTGGTAATTAGCGTTCCTCAACTGTTACCCGGACATAAAGGGGGATTAGGATAACCATCAAATGTCATGATACTTTGTCATTAATATCACTATGTCCAACTTTCCAAAACTTTTTGTCTAACTTTCCAAAATTTTGTCCATCTTTTCAAAATGTGTTATTTTTTAATTTCCGTGAATTTTCCGATTATTCGGTTGCAATATTTAATAACAACTGTTAAGATTCTGTTAAAATATTTGTCAAAGAATCCCATGATACAAAAAAATGTTAAAAAAATAATTATTTATTCAGTTCAAAAATGCATTTGAAATTGAATTTTTTCTTAAGTGTCTCGCTTTCCACCGTTCACCCTAGCTGTTAAAAAAAAATTATAAAAAATATATTTAAAAAAAAATTACTTACTTTTATTTGCTCCATGTAACTATCAACTTTGTCAGCTAGAGACAGAATTCGTCCCCTCTCCGTCGCTAAAATATCCAGGAAGTAGTTGCCATCCTTCGTCTTCAAATCACCAACTTCCTTTGCAGCCTTGTCCTCCTTTGTATCAGCCTGAGTATCCCCAATCTTCTCTACTAATCTCACCGGTGAACTCACCACTTCCTTGTCAATCACCGCTGACTGTAAAATCTTTGTGGGTGATGTTATCTTCACAGTTGTCACATTATTTGTCTCTGTGGCATGATGTCGCACCCCATTTGTCATCTGACCACTGTGATCCTCCCTCGTGGGCGGTACATATCGTCGTGGTGATGCACAAATTGGCAGTTGCTTCTTGAATTCCGGGCTCAAGTACCTGAGAACTGGCAGGGCATCTTTCAAATCCTTGAGATTCTCTAAACCTTTACCATTTTCTGAATATGGTGTTGTTGTTGTTGTCTCCTGCCCACCATTTGCTATGGCCTCCTTTCTCGTCATCTTCACCACGGGCGAGAAGAAATTTCGTGAATTCATTGATTTCTCCGTCAGCACACAAGTTGTCTGGCCATTTTCCATTGAACGACGATTTGTATGGAAACCCTGTGCCAAGGCACCAGGACCAAATAATTTTTCCACATGTGGTGCTATACTTCCTGCCTTATACTGTTGTTGCTGCTGATGCTGTTGCACTCCATTTTCCTCCACAATCTTCTTTGATGTCGTTGTTGTGGACATTGTGTGAATATATTTGGTTGTCCGGAAATGCCGAACATTGTCCGTTGTATCATCTCCAGTCCCATTTGTCGTCTCCATAGCCATTATGTGTTGTGTAAAGAGTCGCTTTTCCGGCGACATCACCGATCTGTGACTCTCCATTGGATCTCCAGAGAGTCTTATGGTAGCAACTGGAGGTGGAACAAAAAGTTTTCCACTGGCGTTGGTTTTGGTATAGGTTATTGGTCGAATGGGTGAAACTTCTCTCGATTTATTAATATCCTGCCTCAATTTTGAATTATACGTCGTCAAATGCGAATATCCATTGACACAGCACGCCAAATTCAGATAACTGGGCTTCTTTGTCTCCTCCACAACAGCACCCGGCGGAGGACTCTCAACAATTGTCGGCGGTGGTGGTTGCCCAGACAGTATCGTATTGACACGACCCGATTGAGGATCCAGCACTATTGACGTCTGCTGCCGAATCACGGACTGAGGTGGTGGACACTGACTCCTCTCGTGAATTCGCGTTATAAATTCCCGTGGAAAATCCTTGGCACTCGATGGTGTTAGCAAATTGAAACTTCCCGAAGTATCTAAAGAAACAACAAGAACAAAAGAAAATGCAACAACCTATGGAAAATTTACTGCTAGTAAAATCTCAAAAGACATTTGCAATTTTTTCACATTGATTTGTGTCAAGAAAATAAAATGTTTATTTGTGAAAGAACTTTTTTCATTTGAAGTGCACTCCATCACTTTCTGCTGACTTCCTTCTTAAAACTAAAGTGCTTTTTCTTTTCTACTTCCTCCAGCATTTCCACCATCAGACAAATACACATTTCTCACATTCTGTATACCATCAATTAATTATTGCTTTCTTCCTGTATCTGCACTACACATTCTCTTCCCATTTCGCTTAAGTTCTTTGAAACTAATAATAATAATAATGAGATGCACTGCAACCAGGGGACAACCTATGGCAGAATTTCCAATTAGGGTAGAGTCAGCCCTTTTGGCCACCTAAAGTAAAATCACATTGTAAGGCAATTATGAGTTTATTTAGAACAGGAAAATGGGTCTTATTTCGTGACGTCTAATCTAACAAATCAGAAAACCACATTTGATTTTGTATCGACTTGATTAATTCTAAGTTAATCAAAGAAATTCTCGACAAAGTAAACAATCACTAAAAAAACGTGGGATTAAGAAACTTATTAATATTAAGAGAAATTGTTTTGCATTATTTTATATTTTTGATAAAAATATTTGATGTTATTCAATGAAAGTCCATTTCTTAATTAACTAAATTTTATTGTAATATCATCCTTAATAAGATTTTCTAACAAATTAAATGAAAATCGGACGTGGCCAAAAGAGCTTACTTTTTTCGGCTGTGTAAGTACTTTTGGCCATTCAAAACAATCGTGACTTTTGGCTCATTTTTATATCAAATAGAAAATGTGCAAAAAGTCGTTTAAAATACTCTAATAATCACATAAAATTGGTGTTAAATAAGAATAGAACTTGTGCTGTGTATTTGTGAAAGTTTTCGAAAGCTATTTCTTCTGTTATTTTATTAAAATTTTATTGCAAACAAGTGGCCAAAAGTGCTTACACACAATGGCCAAAAGTACAGAAACATGCATAGTTGCATAAAATGCATTTTTCACAAAAATATCCAAAAAATTTTGGGAACTCTCTTGGATTATTACGAAGAAATGGCTTTAAGGTATCTTTGTACAAAATTTCATTATATTTAAATAAAGAATATAAAAATTATAAGCACATGAAACCTTAAAGTGGCCAAATGTACTTACTCCACCCTGATAGGCTTGATAATTAATTAAAAAAAAAACAAAGATTTTCACTTATAGATTTTGGATAGAAAAGTCATAAGAATTTCTATAATTTCTATTCTCTACTTGACACACTTTGAGACAGCATAAATTCCATCCCGGATCATTGCTACAAAAAGCTAGGCCTGTATCCATATCGAATAGATACTGACATTCTTATAGATTGTCAATATTCTAGCCAAACTCTAGCATCCCTAATTCGAATTATCGTATAAGAATAATAGGGGGACAGAGCAATATTTCGGACACCTTTAAATATCGCCCACTTGCACTGAAACATCAGACATTTCAACTAAATTGATTATAATTATTAAATTATTTTACTGCTCGAACTCAAAGAGAGGGCAGTTATATAATCCACTTTTTTTCAACTTGTAACACGGCTAGAGGCCAAACGGTAAAAGCTATCGACTTCCAGTTTTCGACAAATCCGCATAAGTCAACATTATTTAGGGCAATCTTTTTTTTGGTTTATTTAGACCTCTGACTGATAAGTCAAAAACATGTATACAAAACAAAATTTAGTGTGCGTTGGGCATAATGCCCAACGCACAATAAGTTTTGTTTTGTAAACATGTTTTTGACATTTCAGTGAGAGTGAATGAAATCTAGATCTAGTCATCTCGCTCACTCTTATAGAAAATGTAGAAAACATGTTTACAAACAAGTTATTGTGCGCTGGGCATAAATTTATTCTTTTTAGAATAATACAGGGGGTTCCAGGATTACGCATTACGCATGTTGGTATTATGCATAAAATGGGAATATTTAAGCACACTCGCGCATTTTTGCCTACCTGTGAGTAAATTTGTCAGATTACTTTTGAAATATCCCTAATTGTAAATTTGTAAGGCGATAAATTTGAAATACATTACCTTTATGAATTTTTTTTCTAGATAATTTGTTTACTCTAAAATCATTCTCAATACATTTTAAAAGGGTAATTCTCATAGTCATTTGCCCTTCCGGAATTCTTCTAAAGTCTTTTTCACATTATTTCGTTCCTACAAGTGCCATTTTTTGTTTTTTTTTTTCCATTGTAAAATCTCAAGAGTATGCAAAAACTAAAAATTCATAGAAATTTGAGAGATAAAAAAAGTGACCGAAATTGCAAGCTGTCCGAAATTAGGTACAACTCCCTTAGACACCTTCCTCAAGATGTTGTTCAATAAAAATTGACTTGGAATATTTTCTTTGAAATTATTGATCAATTTTGTAAAATTAATGATGTGGATATTTCTGTATTTTTCAGGTAGATTAAGTTTATTTTGTAAAAATTAGACATTTCATGACATTACCGTTTAGTAAGGTTATGTTTATAAAATCGTTCTGGTGAGCGTGCTACATATTCGACAATTATCAACCAAGTCGACAGCTGAACTCAGCAATCCTAATTATATTTCATTCGTAACGCACGCCCAAATACTCATCCCTAGGCAGGCTTCGTTACTTAAATGAGTGATCATCAGAGTCTCCGTGGACAAATTACTCCGAGGAAATTGAAAGATGGGGGACATCTTCAATCCTCTTTAAACCTTAAAGAGCTAACTTATTAAAGTCAGTCCCGTCAGGGCTTATAGTCCACTTATTTTGTTTCTCAATACTCCATAAACTTTTCTTTTAATTCTTAATTTCCTAAAGCCTCCTAATGAAACAATTGTCGTCTCTCCTAACGGAATGTTGTAGAAAGAGCTTTGAAAGAGTCCCGCAAGGACGAAAATTTACTGTACGATATTTTAAAACAAGTGCCAATTAATTGTATCGAGATATTGTATTACAAGGTAATCATTATTACAATGTCAAATATCGTTTGGAAGAATCTGTTAAGTTCTTTGTCCTGGAGTAGTTGGGCGAAAGCGGTGCATTATATTACGTTATTATTACATGTGAAAAAATATCTAAATCAGAAATTCAGATCTTTGCACCGGGCGGGACTCTAACTCACAACTGTGAGTCAAGATGGGGAATCTATCCGCATGAGCTCCAACGCTCTTGCCTATTGCGCCACTGAGATCCCAAGGTGTCTCATATTAAAATCAATAATCTGTATTTTATAAATTTTTAAATGTGTATTTAAAATTATTAAAACTGACAAGTGTGATAAATGATTTTCAAATTTCAAAACATCGCTAAGAATATCAATATTTCAGAGTTAGGGTATCTGTGGTTCTTATATTGTAACCTGTCCGAAATATCGCCCATTTATCGTAAATCTTTATCAATATTTCAGAACGTGAAATTATTTATTTGGAATTCACGGAATTAACGAAATTCAACTACCTACCAACAATAAGACATTATTAAATCGTTTATTCTAAACTTACTTATAATCACATTTATTCAGAAGCCTGGGAAAAATTTAGTCATTACGAAGTTTGGGATCTTACTTAGCATTGTGACTTTCCCCAATTCCATTTCTTTCAGTGTAGCAAAATTATTTAAGCCACCAACAACAAGCAGTTTTGTAACGTTTTTTTCTTATCACATGGCAAAAAAAACTTGATAATATTTATTTTCGTCAATTATTACAAATAACCATATAATAACTTTATGTAATAGCGAAAGCATCTTTCGAAGAGAATTTGGACTATTAATTTTTTTAGTGTATGTATTCAAAAAATATTTGAGTTTTTCATTTGTAGTTTAAACTAGTTTGAAGCACCAAAAAAGGTGACATATTTTCTCTGTGAAAATAATTTTCCTTCACTAAAATATTTTGCGTAATACTTTTAACTTTTATTACACGATCTAAACTTTTTTGAGAAACAAATACAGCAAATATGTTTGTCACTACTATGACAAAAAAAATTTTAATATTTTTTTTTCTCGGGAAATTCTCAAATTCAGCATGATATATTGCAGCAATTGGATGAGTTGGCCTGTTCATCAGCTTTATTATTGTTATGAGTAAACAGATTATTAAAGTCGCGGCTTACATCATCTTTTTCGTCAGTGATGCAAAAATACCAAAAATCACGCTAAATCTTTCTTTTGATATTTTTTTATCTCCAAAGCTACCTGACATTGCAGAGAGATAAGATAGCCCAAAATTTACGATCTCGCAAGAGAAATGCAAATTGTTTTTAATTGGTCTATATGTTATGGACAATTGGACGAGTTGTTAACCCCTCTGTAAACAAATTAAAATAACACAATTGTGTACACACTTATACAGTGCTTGGGTAAACCACGGGATTGACACACAGCAGACAGAAGATGGAAGAGATGCAAAAGAAAATGTGAATGAAGTGGAAATAAAAAGTGGTGTGAGAGAGAGAATGAAAAACCAATATTGATGAGTGAAATGTGTGTTGAAATGTACAAAAAACCAACTCTTGGTATTTTAGAGAAGAGTCACTTATGGCCACTTCTTGAAAATTTCACAAAGTTCTTGTCTTTCTAAAGATAGTTTTATTAGGTTTGGCATAGTTTTTAACCAGTTCTGTAAGTTCTAGGAAAACATGGTCAATGGCTATTTAGGTTAGTTCCGCCTAATTGTACTTTAAGCCACGCCCGCTTTATGATTTAATGGCTCGTTAAAATTCTTGAATTTTCAATGTTTATTTATTCACAAAATAAATAATCACACTATTTAGTGCAAATGCAATTACATATGCTTAAGAAAAGTGTCACAACACTTTCAACCGTTGCATCATAGACCAAAAGTTTGTTTATTTAAAGTGTTTATTTTTTATTTAAAAAAAAAATGAACGAAAAACTCTTCAGAAAATTTAGTTTATGGACCCAATACAGTATCTGATGCAACAACAAAGTGGCGTGGTTCATACGCTTCCATTCTGGAAAAATGGACGACAAAGATAAGGCACACTGTGGTAGGCCAGTTTTGGAAAATGTAGATAAAACCATGGAAATCGTTGAGTTGGACCGGCACAGGATCACTTATTCTATTGCTCAAGAACGGAAGATTAGCTTATTAGATTGGAACATAAGACGATCTCACGAAAAAGATAGGTGTACGAATGCCACGGGAATTGTCGAAAAAGAACTTATTGGACCGAATTGATGTCTGTGTTTTTTTGCTCTAACGTAACGAAATCGATACATTTTGAACTAGAATATTCTATACTCTAAAAAAAATGTTTTGTCAAATTAACAAGGCAAGTTTGTAAAAAGGATGTTCTTCCATACAGAATATGGAAAAGTTTTGTCAAATCGGCGGCCAACTGGATCTTATTAAAAGTTTGTCAAAAGGGTGTTTTTCTATATAAAATGCGAGAAAAAGTTTTGTCAAATTGGTAAATAATATCCTTTTGACACAATTTCATCAAAATCCATTTGTTCGTTTAACAAAATATTTTTTTCAGAGTAGATGTCGCAATATTTCCATGTGCCCCATGTGCCCTGTACACAGAAAAAAATATTTTGTAAAAATGTTCGTAAGTGTTTGTAAATTCCTATGGGGGAGTTACGAAATGCTCGTGAATCATGTTTGTAAAAGTTTGTACTTTTTTCACAAACATTGTTCGTAAGATGATCATTTGACTAACATTTCTTATACTTTTACAAACATTTTTTCGTAAATGTTCGTAAACACACAAAAAAAATCGGAAAATTATGTCATTTGTTCGTAAACGTTTGTTTTCCTGTCGAACATTTACGAACAAATAACAAAATTTTACGAACATTTTTTGTGTGTTTACGAACATTTACGAACAAATGTTTCTAAAGTACAAAAAATGCTCGTCAAATAATCATGTTACGAACAATGTTTGTGAAAAAAGTACAAACTTTTACGAACTTGTTTGTGAGTTATACGATTGTTTGTAACTCCCCCAGAGGAATTCACAAACATTTACGGACATTTTTACAAAATATTTTGTTATGTGTAAGATAACCTGGTTTAAGGCCTTTGATCATAGTGATCGCTAGCCCTTGTTGGGTTGCAGTTTTCTGCAAGTAGATTTTGTAGTTATACGAGATATTAAATCTAGGATGGCCTGCATTGCTGAAGTTGGACAAGATCTCTGTTTAAGTGAGACAGATGAGTCTTTGTACCGTAAAGCGGTCTACAGACTAGAGATTTAGCCCAGTTCCCGAAGGTCTCCAAATCCTATATAGCGAGCAATTTTATTGCTTTTTGAGAGCTTATTAAGTTAATTATCTTTAATAAACCAATCCTAAGTTAAATCTCTCCAAAAATCGTTATTGATAAAGAATTAGAGCAGTTAAGCCATATTGGCTAAGCCTTAGGTCAGAAGCCTGTGTAAGTGCAGGTGGTATTGACACCCTCCTGTTCGTAAGCTTTTCTTTACTTCTAGGACTTACCATGTCTGATCGGTGGGAACCTTTCTTAAACATTACAATTAAAGAAAAGCTTACGAACAGGAGGGTGTCAAAATCACCTACAGGGGACATAGTCACTCGCACTTACGGTACCTTCTGGAGTTGTTTTATAGCCTTTGGTTTGTTGAGTTCTCTTCCACAAAACTAGGCAATCGCTTATTATGATTGACCTCACAATAGATTCGTAAATTCAAACGATGATATGGCGTTTTGTGCCTCTTTTTTTTGGTCAACCATTTTATGACATATCCAAAGTGTTTTAATGGTATTTTAATGGTGATGTACATAACCGTGGTATCACACTAGAGAATTTCACATTAAAATTTTAATGTGATTCACATTAATTGTTGCTGATATGTGTCCTAATGTGCAATTTTCGTCAAGAGCTTTTAGAAATCGATTCATTTAGTGATAAAAAAGTGGACTCGAGTCACAAAAATTAGTTTAAATAGATTAAAATAGCATAAATACGATTGATAATTAATGAGCAAATTAATGAGAAGTAAGCAAATTTATGAGCAAAATTTGCTCATTAAATTTTCATCAGATACTACTTTATTGCAGTTATTTGGGTAGTTTCTGCGCCACAATTTTCTCACCAATTTATTCGTGATTGAACTGTGATAAAAAGTAGTGCTAATACCTACTATTTATCGCGCACGAGATGGAGGAAGGACAAAAGAACTTGAAAAAGATTGGTGCAGGGGATAAGTAAGAAAAAAGCTAAACAAAAATGTGTTCGATCTACATTTTATATTCCTTCATAAGGAATATAAACGGATTTCGTGGTTTCTGTGCTTCAGGAAAACGTCATTTGGGACTACAACTGCCCTGAATACAAAAATAGAGGCAGCCGATCTGATGGTTTTCAGGTCGTTTGCTACAAATTAAGTCACCAATCGCCGGAACTCACACCTCAGTCGGGATTTGGGTGATATTGGCTTCCTCATTTTCGTAGTCTTCTTTTGAAAATAAAGCCCTACGATTTAAAGCAGCTCTTTAAATTCCTCCGAATTCATACGGAGAAAATAATTATGTCCAAAAAAATTGCCCTAGAGATTTTCAACGACACCATGTGAAGGTCGCCTTAGGAGCCAATCTCTCGCCCACAACCTCCTTCTTCTCGCTTAGCGGGTCATTTTGCACGACATAAAAGTAGTGTACAGGAGGAAAACTTCCTCTTCTTCACTAAAATCGCACATTTTCGCTCAAACAACTGAAATGCTTCAAAAACAAAAACACTCATCCGACAACCCGTGTGCCATCGTGACATTGAGCAATTCTAGCAATGTGTCCTGACTAAATCAACGATTTCGAGTGATTCTAGAAGTTTTAATGAGCAATCTTTTCACTTTAACTTTAATGTGAAATTTTCTAGTGTGATAACTCCGTAATGTAATGTGTTCCAGGTCAATTTGCTGTTAAGCATGAGCTCTCGATATTTGCCTTCTTGATTGACCTCAATGTTTCTCGCAGTGTTTGTAATACTACCTCAGATTACTACTACTCCAGTTCCGTCTATATTATAAAAAAAACTAAATTTATGGTGCTGTGAAAAATAAACAGGTTTCTTTAGGAAGTTACTATTCTTAAAATGCTTCTGCGTTATCGACTTTCCTTTGTGTTGGTTCCTTTCTTGACTACTTTCCTCAGTCTTCGCCGTGTTTTAAAACGGCCAAAGAGTTGGGGCAGGAACTAAATTAAGAAAAGTCGATAGTGTAGAAAACCATTTTGAGAACAGTAATGTGCTAAACAAACGTTCATTTTTCATTGGAATAGCACCATTAACCCTTGAAGTGAGCTACTGAAAGTAGCTTTTAAAAGTTAAGTTTTTATAAGTGTTACAGAAGGCGTGGCTCATTTTATAACAGCTAGGATTATTAAATCCTGTCCATAAGTAAATTTGTAGAAGCAACGTTTACTACTATCCAGACTGGCTAAAGACTGAAGTTTTTTTTTTAAATCCAAAAGTTTAAAATGTGCTTATGGGCAGAGTTCATTCAGAAAATTTCTTACTATCTTTTTCAAAATATAAGATCTATATAACTGATACAAAATTGCAATTCGTTGATAGTTTCTGCAGGCATATTTGGTGTCGTTTCTTCACTAACGTAAATTGGTAAAATAAATTATGTTTGACTGAAAATCTTACAGTTTAATGGCCATAAGGTGTGTCACTACTGTAGTAAGAAATAAGTGAATAAAAGAGTTGATTAAACAAAAACAGTGACACAAAACACAACCATCTGAAATTCACAAGACACCCATTAACTCTCAAAATGATCAAAGTTCTTGCGAAATCAAAAACCAAACAAAAATTGATGATTTTTCTTTCATATAGAAACACAGGCACACATCTTCTTGCACATGAGAATCTTTCCAGCCATTCACTTGACAACGTCATCCTCAAAGAAAAAATTGCAGAGAAGAAATTTTGCAATGGAAGAAGTGTTGCAAAAGAAAAAGTATTGTGTGTTTTGTCAATTTGTGTCAAAAAGAAAGAATATTATATTAATTCTGTGGCTCTTTTTATGAAATCTTTGCAAATGACACCTTTTTTTTAGAGTGTGCGAGAGAGAGAGAGAGAGAAGAATGGTGTTTGGATTGTATGGGGGCAAGGGAGATACCTGAGAAATCAGTGGACTCTGCATCAACATCGAGGGAGCAGCTTCCGATGGAGTCCACACTTCTGTCCATGCTTCGATTCTCACGCTGTGGCAGTAATTTGTTACCACCAACAATTGTTGCACTTTCTGCCGATGGTGTATTGAGCAAATAAATGTGATTTGGCGCCTTTGCCGGCAGATGATCATCAATTATAATTGCTGAACATTCACGTTCGCACGACACATTGTTGCGTTTTGTGCAGACAACTGGGATAAAACCACAGAGGCCACATGATCTCGTGACGTGATCACTTCCAGCACTTGCTGGTGATATTTGGCGTGTATTGTCGCGATTTTGGAGGAATTTCTGTGTATTTAGGACAAATTGACGACGATTCTGTGCCTGATCACGCCTCAAGTCAGCCTCACGATTTGTGGCCACTGGCGGAAGATTTGTCACATTCTTATCATCACAGATTCTCCCATGTGAGATTCTTGTGGCATTTTTTGTATCATGCCCTGAGAAATAGAGTCGCCTCGGAGGTGATGCAATGATTGATGATACCTTTTCCTCTTTCTTTCTTTTATATTTTAAAATTCCAAAATAGTTCAATAAGCTTTTTCTTTCACCACAGAACTTCCTCCTCCAAAAAAAAATTGCCAATTGAGCTTTTTCTTTGGATAAATTTTGATTCTGATATTTTGTTTCTTTCTTTTTTTTTGTTTTAAATCAGTTGGGTGTTCTTGTTTCTCACTCTCTTGATGTTTAATGCACTGTTACAAATATAGAATATTAATTTTATGCATCAATTTCCATTGATTTTTTTTCTATATCATTCCTTTTTTTTTGTATTCATTTTTTTTTTACAATTTGTAGGTGTGTTTTGTGTAACTTTTCATGTAAATACATAATTTCCTCATGGAAAAAATAAAGCACAACATCAAGAGAAGAAAGATGTACACAAATTAAAAAAAACACCATAAAGGGAGAGTCACATTGATTGTCAAATTTTCATCGTCACTGTGAAAGCTTTGCCGCTTTTCTCAAATTTATGCATTTTTATCACAATTTTTATATAAAATTCATAATTACTAGACTTATCCATTGCGTAGTTTGAGATATTAGAAAAATAAAGGAAAAAAGAAAATATATACCGTAGATGCGGGTAACTGTGTCCCCTGCGGGTAACTTTGACACTCTCCTGTTCGTAAGCTTTTCTTTAATTCTAATGTTTAATAACGGTTCTCACCGATCAGACATGGTAGATCAGATCGGTAAAGACCATCCTTAAGTCCTAGAACTAAAGAAAAGCTTATGAACAGGAAGGGGGCAAAGGCCCCCGCAGGGAAGTGATACGTGTAAAAATCGAATAATTTAGCCGAGGCACGAACTATTCTTACCGTTTATAACGAATACGAAAATAGATACACTTTTATGACACCTTTCAAACAAAATTTTATGTACACAAGGCTTGATCATCCTATCCTATCTCCTATAAAGATTAAGTCAAATTAGAATAGGTAAAATAATGAGTAAAATAACGACATGTAAAATTCGTATAGTTTAGCCAGGATACAAACCTATTATTATTAATTTATCTCGATATTTTGAAATAAAGTGCTTTGCAAAACTATATAAGAACACTTGAAAAATGTCAAGAGAAAGCAATAATTGCTATTTTTCGATGCGCTTTTGTGTTTAAATGCTTAACTGTATTTTTTAAACAAAAAAATAGAATGGTGACCCAACGCGTTTGTGGGAAATTTACGTCAAAATTAGACATTTTAGAGGAAATTATTTTGGATTTGTTGGTAACACTGTACGACACGTTGGAGTGTCTTTGACGAAAGTGCCAAAACTTGTTAGAGGGTTATTTAAGGGTTTCAAATCTGAAATCCGTTTGTCCGGGTCACGTCTAGATTTTTTTTATATATGCATTTTTAGTTATTTGTTGTTTTCTAAAATTCAAAAATTTATATCTGCGGTCCTAATTATCCGGTGGTAATCACATAAAGCTAAAATGACGCGTAATTTCATCCTCTATAACTCTTGTAAACACATCAACAACCTACGATGAAAATAAAGTATATTTTTTAAAGATTTATTGAAAAATTGCACTCAAAATTGTGCATTTTTCTGTGTTTTTTCGATCTTCTAATAATTCTCCCATTTAAGTAGAACATTATATACGCCAATTACTATGCCTAAAAGCAAGTGAATTTAATATTCTTTCATTTCCTTTTAGCTTGAATTTTCTATCTTAATTCGTTTATTTACAATAATTTGTTGAAAATAAAAAGCATTAAAATCTATATATTTGCGGAAAATACTGGTATCTCTGTCTAATCAACTGAGAAGCATTTTCTTTTTCACTCTCGCTTACACATTACATATAAGAACAGGAGAAATGAAAGAAAAGGAGGCTTATTGAAAAGGAAAGAGAGGAGTAGCTATTCAGACACTCGTACATATCGACATATATACATAAATGATGAGTGCTGAGCAGCTACTCCTGTCTTATGGCCTCTACACACTTGAGCAATTTATGTCCATATTGAAGAGTTTTTCCTACACAAGCGTTGGTAATTTTCTTCAAAATGGACATAATTTTCTCTAGTGTGTAGAGGCCATTAGTTACCAGACTGTAAATTTATCCCAATGTGTATAAAGGCCTTCATATACTAAAAAGGTGTGATTAGAAGGAATCACACCTAATTTATGTCCATATTTGACAATTTTTCCTACACAAACGTATGCACTTTTCTTCAATATGGACATAAATTTCTCTATAGTGTGTAGCGGTCCTTAATGGCCTCTACACACTAGAGAAATTTATGTCCATATTGAAGCAAATTCCCTTCGCTTCTGCAGAAGAAACTCTTCAATATGGACATAAATTTCCCTAGTGTGTAGAGGCCATAAGTTTAAACAATTTGCTTTAATATTCCAAATATTGACGAAGACTTCTTATGTAAAAGTCATAAGCCTTTAAACGTTGAAAAAAATAATAAGGCTATTTGACGATCAATGTGATTCTACCCTAAATCACTCAATTAATTTCAATCTAAAATTAAAAAGAATACACAATCATAAAACACATTAAAATTCTGATATATTAATCATAAAAAAAACAAACCATATAGTGCAATAAATCAAAGCCACGGAAAATTGTGATTTTCAATCCTTTGGTGGTTTCATTTATATTAAAAGGGTGTGTTTTGTATTGTGTTTGTGTGTGGGACACAAAAGGTGTAATTTTAGAAACTATCAACAGCATTAGATAAAAAAGGGAGGGAAATAATAAAAACAGAGATATTCAATTGCAACATCAACAAAATAAATCAACAATAATTCGTGCAGAACGATAAATTTGTGCAATTAATATCTTCTCCATATTATAATATCGTTTCCACTTCCAATCAAACAAGGAAAGATCCATTGAAGCACAAATTCAATACATATTTCTTTTTCTATGCCTTCCAATATTCTCTAATTAGTTAGAATAGAAGACTTATATTATCCAGCCACACCAAGAGATTATTGTTAGAATTGACTGTGGAGAGGGGGGATATAAAAATGGGCAGAGGGGGAGGGGGTGGGAAATACGAGATAAAACTTTCGAGACTTAATGAATCAATCATTCATTCATTGACGATACAAAAATCAGTTAAATTTCATCCATTCATTCTTCATCTTCTTTTCTTCTCTATTCACCCGCTCACAGAATAATATATCTTCCGGATACACCAGTGATTCTCAACAAACACCATTTACGACTTTCAATGAAGCACATAAAATCATTTTTATGATCAATTTAGACAGACCAAAACAAATATTTGAATTTGTCTGAGAAATAAAGAGTTTTGTTTAACTCACTCAAAATTCATCAACGCAACTCTCACTGCATATAAAACATAAATTCTTCTCAGAATTGTGGGAAATTTGCTACTCTTACGAAATTCTATGAAGATTTCTATGTAATCTTATGATTTATTTTATTCATTGTTGAACTTTCATTTTGACATTAATCGTTTATGATGAGAATTTTTTTTTCAGGCGACCATTTCCATCGTCAACAACATTAAATTGCAATATTATTAGATAATGTACGAGTATAAATCTTATAAGTCAATAAATAACTAATAATAAATTATATAGTCGTAAAAACAAGTTGATTGACGAGAAATTGCCTCATTGCTACCAATCCTTAAGCGTCTTTAAACATTGTGAGAAATTTTAATTAAAATGGAACATTTTTGTTTACCAAGAAAGCATTTTTTTCTTAAGACAAACTTGTAGAATTCTTTAAATAACTCATAGAACCAAAATTCCTATAATTTACTTATTGCACTCTTCATTCCGTCATTGGGACTACTAAAAGTAAAGGGTGCATAAAGGGCTTAAGAATTACTACAGAAATTTCAACATCAAATTTTCATTATAAACCTTTTAAATGTGGATTAAGACTTATCAAAATCTTGATGCTATAAAGGCTCCTACACACTATGGGAATTTATGTTCATGTTGAAGTGATTTTCCTACACAGCCATAGGGAATTTGCATCAATATAGACGTACATTTCTCTAGTCTGTAGAGTCCATAAAAGAAATTTTAGGCAAAATATGGAAAAGCATAAAGCAAATTGTTTGCGCCTGTTAAGACCTCTACACACTAGAAAAATTTATGACCATATTTCACATTATTCATGAAATTTTGAGTTTTTCTTATGGTCTCTACCGTCTCTACATACTAGAGAAATTATGTCCATATAGAATAAAATTGCCAAAATTTCCTAAGCTTGTGTAAGAAACTGTCAAATATGGACATAAATTTCTGTAGTGTGTAGAGGCCATTATACAGGCATAAACAGTTTTCTTCAATGTGCCAGAAATTGCCGAAAATTTAAGTTCCTATTGAAGCAAATTCCCTACGCTTGTATAGGAAAAACTCTTTAATATGGACATAAATTTCTGTAGTGTGTGGAGGCCAGTAAAGAAAACTGTCAATATTTCTTCAATGACCTCTACACACTAGACAAATTTATGACCATATTGAAGAGTTTATTCTACAGAAGCGTAGGGAATTTGCTTCATACTATGGACATAAATTTCTCTAGTGTGCCGAGACCAATAACGTAAGCAATTTGCTTAAATATCCCATACATTGGCGAAAATTTCTTATAGTATCTAGCAACCATACTTTACGTCAAAATGCTAGATTTTGACGAAATTTTTTTACAATGTATAGAAACCATATCATTAGTAATATGGACAATCCAAAATTTTTGGCTTCAAATGATGACACAGTAGTGATCCGACTCCGAGCAGAAAAGTCGAAAATAGAGGAAGAGAATAATCTGAATCACGTCAGATTATTCACTTGTTCTTATGAGAACTTTCTGGGGAATTATTCCACTGTGTGGACTGACTCTCGGCTGTATTCACGGCCTCTGGTAACGGCTCTTTCGAGCCAGCAGGCTTAACACTAAACCTACCGACTGTTTTTGGTCGTTTTTTGGTCAAATGACAAACTGCGGTAGAGTAGGATACTCAACAAATTTGTCTTGGAAAAAAGCAAAAAATTAAAATTTAAACACTGAAAAATATATTACATGCACATTTTAAGAAATTCATAAAGTTTGATAGTGACATTGTACCGCTTAAATATGTGTTAATTTTACACCGGTCAATTTGACCGGGTCTTGGTAGGTTTCGTGTTAAGGCAGTAATGCTTCCTTGTATGGGCTACCCCAAGGGGTACTTCGAGAGAGTTAACCAAACAATTTGTCGTTTTTTTTATTATCAAAAATCTTCGCAAAAAATTATCAAACAATTTATTAAATAAAATAACTTTCGTCTTTGTAATATTGAATTAAAATATGTCCCAATCAAAACATAAAATTCGTAATTTATTCTTAGGCTGTTCAAATGTATTTAATTGCTTTCATCAAATGCTTTTGTAAACAAACGGTGATTCAATTAAAATTTATAATATTTGTTTCAATACAAAAAGAAAAATGAAATATATCTCTTCATATTTCAAAACTGATAAATTGTATTTCAATTAACAAATAATTATTTTACTTCCTGTACTCAAAATGATATGCAAGAAGGAAGACATAATAGAAAAAAATCGTGTTGTGTTTATGCATTAAAAATCACGTGTGATGGCTCACAGTTTGAGAACTACTGGCCCCAAAAAAAAAACTTCATTACCCAAAAGAATCCACTTCTTTTGCCCCACATTAAACTCCTATATAGTATGTTTTGAAGTCTGGAGAAATTAAATTTATTAACTCGATAAGCTTTTATTGTAACACGAGGGAAGATAAATAGAAAACAAGTCTAGAAAGACATTAAAAATTTTCCAACTTGTGAGTGCATTTCGTCTGATGAACAATGCCGAAAGAAACAGAGATTTTATGTTGATTTTTGTTAACAAGTTCACTCACCAGAAATACCATCACACTAGACGACTAAACGTCGAGCAAAACGATCCAATTGCAGTGAAAAATGCAATATAATTGCACATAATAAGAATAAATAAAAAAGCAGTCACAGTTTTTATTAAAAAAAATTAAACTTTCACTTAAAATCAATATTATTAATTTCATTTATTCAACAAGACCAGTAAGAAACTTATTTCTTTCATTTTTCTGCACGTGATATCCTGTGTCAATGTACTCAACTATAGTCTTTGCCTTATCCTCTTGGCCCAACTTTCATATAGATATATAATGAGATTTTGTAAGACTTATGAAACTTCACGATCAGCAAAGAAATTCCACCTTCTCAACGCACCAAAGAATCCCGTGAGACTGATGCAGTCGTCTTTTGGTGAATTGGGAGAGAAAGATCATTGCTCCTCGTGAATTTCGTCATCGTGAGTGAAGTAGTGAGAAATGTAAGTGGAAAATAGAAGAGATATGTGTAAGCACGAGTGTGAGAGGAAAAAAGTAAATAAAAAAAATGCAACATCACACAATTTTCACATGTAATTCCGGTGTGATGTTGAATTTAACACGCCACTCTCCACAATCTCTCTCACTCCTCAAGAGACACCATCCACTCCAAGTGTCACTAACTTTTTGAATCTATTTTTGAACCATGACAAGAACAAGAAATAAAAGGAGCAGCTAGAAATATTGGACAAAATTCTAAAACAGAGAAAATTAACACCACAAGGCACGCTTCAAAAGACACCCAATGTAAAGATTTCCCTCATTGGGAATACAGAAGACAGGGGCAATTTAAGACACTTCTTCATTGCGAGTTAACAAAAATCTCCCAGTGGTTTGTGTCTGTGCAAAGTCTACCTATAATCTGTTATAATCTCCTAAGTGTGTATCGACTAAAATAGAAAGTTTCGGGATTTTTTAAGTAGACTTTAACGTCGCAAAATAAAAAAAAAGAATTATAATAAAATCTGTAAAACTAGGAACGAAAGCGTTCCTATCCTAAATATTTTTAAAATTTTAACAAATACATTAGGTTCAAATACAAGTGAAGTTTAATTCTCCAACTAAAAGGTAAATGGAACTTTATTTAACTTTTGGAAATTTTATGCAGATTCATATGCCATTTCAAATTTAGCAAAAATATGCAATCATGCCATGAAATACTGAACGCCAAGATCCCGAAAGCCAAAATCCTGAATGTTCAAAATTCGAAAATGGTCAAAATTATACAGAGGATCATTTCCCAAAACAGAAAATTTTCCTTTGCCTTCAAAAAGTGCGAGTAGGGTAACGGGTATTTCGGGACACTTTTTAGCACTTTCAAGTTTCAAACAGCTTAACGACTTCTCAAATAATTTTTTTCCTTGTTGGTACAAATATTTATGTTCCTTATGCTATCCAGAATAAGATTCTTATCGAAAAATTTTGAAAAATGCGTCATTTTTTATACAAAATAGCAAAAAGTGCAAAGAAGTAAAAGTGGTATATTTCGGGACAGTTGGTTGGGTATTTTGGGACAGACAAAAGTCGCTATTATGCAAATAAATTTCACCGAGCCTGATTATTCACCTTCAAGTAGAAGTTCTATACTTTACTCTTTCATAAAAATTTTGTTTAAATTTCACTTTTAAAGTGACTTAAATTAAAAAAAAAAACTAAGCACTGTTTGTGTTGACATCTGCAAAATTGACCACACTGAAGGTCTTGTAAGAAGTGAAATGTGACACTCATAATTCACGGGTATTTCACGCTTTAAATTAAATAAAATTTTAGAAGTTTTATGTTGATCTGATACGTAAAAAGCTTAATATTTCATATAGAACTTAAAAATAATTAGAAAACAAATATTTATAGGATTTTTGATGTGTCCCAAAATACCCATATTATGTCTCGAAAAGCACCTTGTCCAGAAATACCACACGTTACCCTACAATCGTGGGAATAGCTATGAGACTTTTAAGAATTCGGGATTTTAGTGTTTGAAATTTTGGCATTCGGGATTTTGGCTTTCAGTATGTTACCTTCCGGGATTTCAGCTTTTTGGGACTTTAATTTTCGAGATTTTGGCTATTCGGGATTTCGACCCATACTGGATTTTGGCCCATTTGGGACTCTGTTTTTCGGGATTTTGAACAATTTGGGATTCTGACTTTCAGGATTTTCTGTTTTGGTATTATGGCTTTTCCAGATTTTCGTTTTCGAGATTTGCCCATTGCATTCGGGATTTTCACTTTTCGGTATTTTGATCCATTCGAGATTTTGAAGTTTTAAATTATTCGGAATTTTGGCCTATTTGGGATTTTGATCCATTCGAAACTTTGTCTCATTTGAGATTTTGGCCCATTAGGGATTCTGGCTTTCAAAATTTTGTCTTTCGGGATTTTGTCTTTTCGAGATTTTGGTCCGTTCAAGATTTTGGCTTTCGAAATTTTCAAACCACAAATTATTTTTGTGCAAAACTGCCTAGCTTTCTCCTATTCGATAATTTTTGGTCGCAGAAAAAAGGGCATTCCTCATGAAGAAAAGTCCCCAAGAATGAAAAAGCCTCAAGAGAGAGAATTCTTTTAACGATATAACCACAATCCTAAGTTTTTCTTCTCCACACCCAAAATTTTATGTATCAGAAAGTTGCTGCTATAACACATACACCATTAATATAAAGTCCATTATTTTATTTATAGGTATTTTCCCCTCTAATTATTTCACTTTCAACGACACGAGAAAATTTCTCTATTAAGAACAAAATTCTCTCATTAGTGTTAAAATGATAATGGAAGGTACAGCAAGACGTCGGCGCGCAAAAATGAGGAGAGACAATAAAAAAAAGAAATGATATTAATTGTATAAATTTAATGAAGAAACTCACACACTAAACTTTTTAATTAAATCATATACACACATTAACCCTTAAAGAGTTAAAAAGCATACTAAAGAAGCATCGTAAAAAAAACCTTATAGTGAAAAAAATCTCTTTATACAAAAACCTATTGACTAATTTCAAGATCATCGACCAAAATATGCAAAAGTGAAAAGAAGTTTATTTAAAATTCAAATGAACAAACTCATTTTGGTCGCAATTTTTTTTTCGTCAAGTTTCCTTTCTTGCAAAAATCAATCAGCCAAAAAGGCCATCAATACAGAGAGAAAAGATATTGAAAAGAAAACACGCATTTGTAAGTCATTATAATTAAATTTATATAATTCCCATAATTAGCAAGAAAGTCGATAAAAATCTCAACGTGAAAACAAATCAATTGATTTAGCTTCTTCATTAACCATAAATAAACATTAAATTAATCAAGTGAGATATCTTCTTTCTATCATTTAACGAAATTTGCTTAAGACTTGTGAATAATGTTTATTCGTTTTTGCATGGATAAGGCGTGAAGATTTTTATCAAAACCATTTATCATTAGGAGTAGACAAATCAATTTTACTATTTTTTGTGCATTTTAGAGAAAACAGTTTTTAAATATTATTTTTAGAAAAATTTACCGTTGATTATTGGCAAATATAGAATTAAAAAAAGCTTTATAGATAAAGTGGCAAATGTTTATGAACAGAAATTCAAGATATTATGATGATTTTTTTTCTATTTTGGACGATTTTGATAATTTAACCTATAAAATTTACACAGAAATAAACAAAAATAATTTATAATAAAAAATATAATTATTAAACGAAATAATAGATTCAACATAAAGAGTAAGTAAATTTTGCCTATTTATTTACTTTTATGTATTTATTAATTACCCAAAAATAAGCAAAAATTTGACGTAATTTAAAATGCGAGGTTATGTGAAATCTAACCTCAAAAACCAATACGTTTTTGAAAATTAAGGGACTATTACAATTTGAATAATTACAAATTTATTACATCATGAAATGCCATCATAATTCTAAATTTAGAAGCACAACCTTTTCACCTGATTTCCTACAATTTTCGTTCAAGAAGAAATAATAAGGAACATATTTTAAAGACTTCTAAGAATTTTTAAAAATAGCAAAGTTGTAATTAAATTGTCTATCACTCTTATTAATTTTACAGAACTATATAAAACTGGAAACAACAATAAAGCCACATTTTTCCTCCCGCATTGCATTTAATTTTCCTCAATTAACAATACCTCGTATTTTATAGAAAAATATTGCTTTTAGATTAGATGATTCCAAATGATCTTCATTGATGCATCATTATCTTCCAATGAAGATAGTACTTTTGCCTAGACAATGGGTTAATAAAAATCGTAGAGAAAATATAGAAGAAGCAGAATATGTGAAGAAAACAGTTAGTAAAGCAACTGAAATTCATTTTGACAAAATACACCAAGAATTTTCAGACCATAAATTTCTTCTCAACAGTTTGCAACTACAATCTCGCTTCTATGTTTCTTTTCTTTTTCTTTCTCTCTTTTTCTTTTTAAATTGATGATGGTCAGAGTGAAAAATTAATAGAATTTGTACTCAGTTTAGATGTTAAAAAAAAAATAAATAAATGTCACATTTCACTGAGAAAATTACCAACTTAACAGTTTTGCAAAAGTTCATTCCTGCTGAAAAACGTTCCATTTCACCGATGATTGAGGAGAAAATCAATCATTAAAGTCAAACCAAAATGAAAAAAGAGATATTCATTCATCCAATTAATCACTGTGATTGTACCCTTCACAAAGAGTGATATCTAAGAAATAATATTTTCAATCCTAAAATGTTTTATATATTTCTATTACAAAGTAATCATTTTTTTTTACAATGTCATATTCCGTGTTGGAAGAATCTGCTAAGTCCCTTGTAGATGTAGACCACCCAATCAATATTCGACAACGTCTGCTTCTTCTTTGCTCCCGGAGTTGTTGGGCAAAGGCGATGCATTATATATTACATTATTGTTACATGTGGAAATTGTCTAAATCAGACATTCAAATCTTTGCGCCGGGCGGGACTTGAACTCACAACTGCGACTCATGCCGAGGATCTATTCGCCCAAGAGCCAACGTTTCCCAGATTCAATTCCCAATTCAAGATGTAATGCGATATTTATCAATGAATTTTGAATTTTATTTAGATAACGTCCATAAACTTCCAACGCTTTAATTGATTCTAAGAAGGAACTTTTATCCTTGTTTTTAAAATACTTTCCTTACAAGAGATATCAAAGAAGACAAATTTGTTTTCCAATTTGGTAAGTATTTTCAGAAAAATGTAATCAACCTAGTTCTCTACTTGGCTCCAGTTCGCCTTTTCTGTCATTTCTAAACCATCGAAGGCTCTTTGCTTTCAGAAGCAGACTTTAAAAAAAAAAGGAATGACTTGAATAGCTTTTGTAAACCTTCTGCCAGAATGTTGCACAATTTCTCGGTAGTCTTCAGGTAAAGAATGTGTAAGTATTCGTTCTATTTACGTATTAACTAATATCATCATAAGGAGTACTTATTACCTGCAGAAATAGCGCCGATCGATAAGAATAAAAGTTTTTTTTTTGCAATAAAGTCTGCGTCAATCAACTCACGTTCTTGGAAGGTAGGCTTAAGTGTCTTTTTATTCTTTAAAATCTAAAGGCTATTTATTTGTTATAGCGCTGAAGGATCATAAAGGAAATTTAAAAAAAAAAACCTATAAATCCTGATTCTAAACTTTTATTGTACGATAAGTTCGGCGGATCCTTTACCACCATATTTTACGAACTATTTTATAAGCCTAAATATACTTGGGGCTTTTTATAGGTCTTACACATAATATGGGCTTGGGACTTATGTTCTGGACACACCCACGGATTAAGCAGAAAGAGGGCTTAACCTAATTATAATAAGAATAATGATTAGACTAAAATTTTAACTAAAGTTTAATCGGACCGGAAAGTTTTTTAGCCATCCATATATTTGTGATCAGGAAGTGGCCAAACACATTTTGGCAAAGTTTGGGGTCGATCGGAGGACATGAGATTTTGTTAGGACTATTATAGGTGAGATTGTTAAGTCGTAATATTAAGAGCAGACAATTCATTACACTTTAAAGAACCACTAATATTGCTTGCTATTTAGGAGTTAGA
The DNA here is from genome assembly GCF_024763615.1 of Phlebotomus papatasi. Classification (NCBI taxonomy): domain Eukaryota; kingdom Metazoa; phylum Arthropoda; class Insecta; order Diptera; family Psychodidae; genus Phlebotomus; species Phlebotomus papatasi. The sequence continues at coordinate 69,473,369 of NC_077223.1, forward strand.
CATTCGAGAACTGGGCTAAATATTCAGCTTGAAACCCGTATAAGCCCTGTTCTCGCTTAACTGTTCCTTTTTACTAAAAGACGATATTTTAAGAAAATTTTTAAAGTACATTGTACTATAATAAGGGCAAATGATCCATTTGATCTTGAAGAATCATTCCAAATGCTTGTTGGTTAGAAAGTTAAGACTTTCTTAAACTAGGCTTAGAATTCTAAGCCTATAATTCGTTTTAAAGACTTTCAGATTATTAGATTCAGATTTAGTTTTACTCTGGAAATCTGGAGAATTTAGTAGACAAAGCGACAGTGAGACATTCAACTCTTAGATGGAATAAAAATACTAAAAATTACTAAAATAATGAATCTTTCCGAATCAGTCGTTAGCATTTATTTAAAAAAAAATAAAGTTTTTATTGAGTGAAATAGAGATGATGAGATGCCCACTGAAGAGGACTCACACCAAGTGTCGAAAGCTTTGGAGAAAAATTGGAATCTTTCATTTTAAAAGAGGAATAAACCCTGACGACGTCAGGAAATCTTGAGAAGAGCACAGAATTTCCCTCAGATTTCAAAAACAGAAGATTTTGTTTGTTTTGCAAAATAGTTTTATATAAAGTTTCTTTAGGTATTTTATTAGAGTATCTCTTCTTTCTTTCAAGCTACTATCCAATACCAACTAAAGCATCATAATTCGGTTATAATTTTACTGCTTGAACTCTTGTAGAGAGAGCGGTATATATTGCTCCTTGGAAATTACAAGGGGCTAACTCACTTTTTTGCGATTTCGAGATTTTAATGCACTTAGAAAGTGAATTTAATAAATTTTCGTATGATATAAGTCATTAAATTTCGTTATTAGAAGTTTTTCAAAATTTTACTCTTTCTGATTGCTTGCGCAATTTTGTTTGAAGTAAAGGGGAACAAAATACATTTATCGTTAAATTTTTTGTGAAACAAAGGACCAACTCAAGCAAGTTGATCCTTTGTCGTTCTAATTTCAGCAAAATTTGTGCATCATTTAGAACGACAAGGAGCTAACTCGTAAAAATACATATTTTGAAAGCTGAAAATTTGTATGTTTCGATGTTTATATTAATGCTCATACAAATAGAAAAGAAATAAATTGTTTTTAGTCGGTCATTGAATTGAGATAATTATTTACACAAAGTTAAATCTTTCATGCTGGCTCCTGAAAAATTGCCGGAAATGAGTTGTCCAACCATCTCCATCTGTCCAACCGGCTGTCGCCAGCCCTATAGAGGCCAAACGGTTAAAGTTAAAGATAGAGACTAGGGACCTTCGGGGGACCCCCTCCCAACTATTTCCCATCCCCACCAAAACCATTTTTTTGGGATTACTGGAAAATGCGTTGTGCGATATTTTCAGTTTTGGATATGCTTTAGAGATTAACTAGGCAGACATTTCGTCCTTATACGAGAATACCGATTAATTCTCATAATGGTTTTTCAAAATCAAAGGTATAAAAGGCTCTAGAAAGCGTATTTCTTAATTTAATAGTATCATGTTTAGCATCATTGGAAAGGTTTTGGAATTTATGATAAGACAGAACTGGCTACAATTGGATCTGAACCGTTAAATCAATAGACTAATTCTTATCCGAAAATCAATTTTAGTATCTAAGTTACGAGTTCAAGCATTTCGAAAAGTCTGAGAAGTTTTTCCTCTTTTTCTAAAGACATAGTAAAACGACTTCAAAAATCGAAATGAAGTAACATGATTAATGCGTTTTTCTTTGTTTTGTAAAATCGTTTAATATAAAATATTTTATATGTAAGTTTCTTCCAAGTAGCACCCAATATCAATCAAAATATGAGTATTCGGTTATAATTTAATCATAATTCAGTTAAAATTCAAAAATTTTATACTCTTTTTCAATTATTTATATTCTTTATGTAAAGTATGCTACTACAATCACAAGCTTATCAAAGGTTTATCACTGTTTTTTAGTCTGTAAAGACAGAATGTTATACATTTTATTGACGATGGGAACATGAATGAAGTAAGAAATGGAGAGAAAAGAAAAAGGCAAGAGTGAGATTCTTGTGTGGGAAATTCAAGTTATTTATTGAGCATTGACACAATTTCCAAGGAAAAAAAATAACACAGATCATTTGTACAAGAAGGTGAGATGAGAGTGAGAAAGAATTTTAGCATGAAGGTGGAAGTTGGACAACAAAAAAATCTATTATTCACAATGTCGCTCTTTTTCTCCTCCAGAGATTACTTAAAAAAAAAACTAATATATATTATAAGAAGTAGTATATATTTAAAAAAGAAACTAAAACACCTGTACAATAGCCAATTCAATAATCGACAAAACATTCCAAAAAGTAATACAAAATCGTCAAAGGGAGAGAGAGACTAAAATCCAACTAAAAGAACGACAGACAGTGAACTCAATTGACCAAATTGAAACAAACAGCAATCATCAGATATTCAACACGGGGCATTAACAATGAGTCGCCCAATGTGGAGGCGGATTCTTTTTTTATTTTTATTTTTCTCTACAAAACCAAACACCACCACTTCATTCACTAAAATTTCCTTCCACATTTCGAGGTTTCGATCGTCAACGCCAGACCAAATATTGGAGTGGTTTGGCTTTTTTCTCTCTTCTTCAACTCACCCAACAGACACACCAACAACAGTGAATTTCAATAATGGTAATAATGCAACTCCATTCAGTCTTTCCTCCCAATATGCTTTCCTTTTTCACCATTTTCAGGCACACCTTTAGACCTTAAAACAGCAGACTCATACTCGCAATCGTCATGCAAAAAGAATCTCATCATTTTAGGAATTGTACTTTCGTACTCCAATTTCCATCTCTATACAAAAACACTAACTAATTGGGTCATAAGTTGACTAATTACTTGCAGTGTTTTTCTTATAAGAACAACATGATTCACCGTACTTCAAGACAATAAAAAGAATTATAAACAGAAGGGAAAAAAAAGAAAACAAGCTGCGAGTATGTAAAATATTTCATGCTAATTGTTTTAATGTTTTAATTAATGGGCATAAATTATCAATCATTAAAGAAATCACTGATAATTTCCCTTTGATTGCAAAATTAATATCAAAATGTTCAATTGAGAATTTTTTTTTCGCTATATAAATTTTCACTCTTGTTTCTTCAACATTCAAACTCATCTTATTAATAGATATAATTTGCTTATAAGCTAATATAATAATAACACTGTGCAACGATGATTTTGTCGCCGGGTTCTCATGCTACTTTTTCTATTGCTAGGGTCAAATGATTTACGAAAATACTTATCATTTTGATTTCATTTGGATTTTGCGACTGGTATTTACGAAAAACGGTTTTTTCCGTTTTTTGATACTTGGGTGCCTATATCTCCGAATCTACTGAACCGATTTATTTCTCACTAAGGAATAATTTGTTCTCCTTTAGATGCCCGATAAATCCTCTGAACAGATGAAGTTCGTACAACCGACACCAGGGGCGCTGTAGTCCCATAAACGTCAGAAAACATGTAAAAATCGAAATTTGTAGCAACTTTGATCAAGAATATCTCGAAAACTAAAACTGTTCTTAACAATCTTATTTATGGGTTTGATAGAGAATTTTATTAGCTACATTTTTGTTCATATACAACTTTTTGCTCAGATTATTTTTTAGCCTCGAAATAGAGGTTCAAACGAAAAATGAGCACCCAGCCAACTAGAGAAAACCCTCATTATTTCACACATTTTGACTTTTTCTTTTCAAGTTGAGGTAAATCCAGGATATTTTCATACTTTTTCTAAATTGCATAAGTTTAATAAATATATACATATTTTTTCTTTTACATCGGAAAATTTCTTAGCCCAAGATACACAGTCTCAAAGATGGCGTGACGCGCTTCATATTTCACTTGTGATTTTTGACAAAAATTTTAAAGTGCTCTATTTCGGGAAGAGGCCAAGATATTTTTTGCTATTTTTTTTTTAAATCTGACATGTAATTTTATTCTCTTTAAAGGCGTCTCCAAACTTTCCCCTATCATTGTAGGAAGCAACGTCAAAATAAAAAAAAGGCAATTTGTTTATGAAAATTGATTCTAGTGTATAGACACCATAAATCGACATACTTTTGATTTTTTTTAAATTAAAAAGTATATTATTAACATAAAAAACTACATTCCCTCAAAGAAAGAGGGTCCACTTTTTTGTTGAACTACTTAATTTTTTTTTTTTGGAAATTCCCCAAAACAATTGAGTAGTTAAACTCAAAAATGGATAGACTTCTTTTCAGGGAGTATAGCACCACAATAGTATTTACCAAAAGGAAAAATATTGAAACTTTTGGATTTGGTATTTAAAAGAAAAAAAAGTTCAAATTTTTTTTTTGGTAAAAACAAAAGTTTTTCACATTTTTAGTACATATACGCTATTTTTTTTTAAAATGTTTTAGACTTTGATCACTTTACTTTTCGAAAAAAATACAGTACGACTCCAATAGAGTCAACACATGTCATGTCTGCAATATTCTAAGTTATTTTTCTTGTTGAAGTTACTATTTCACTCATTCAAAATTGACTCAGATTGTTACTCGACAAAAGTAGTTTAAAAGTTTGACATTAAATTTGAAATTTTACATATTTTTACATATTTTTCACTGTGTTTGAAATTTTTAGGAATTAATACTATCAGAGTCGTACTGGACTTTTTATTTATATATTTCGCAATAAAAGTCTAAAACATTTTCAAAATAGAGTATATGTGCCAAATATATGTTAAAGTTTTGTTTTTGACAAAAAAAAATTTTTTGGACTCTTTTTTTTAAATACCAAATCCAAAAGTTTCAATATTTTTCCTTTTGGTAAATACTATTGTGGTGCTATACTCCCTGAAAAGAAGTCTATCCATTTTTGAGTTTAACTACTCAATTGTTTTGGGGAATTTCCAAAAAAAAAAATTAAGTAGTTCAACAAAAAAGTGGACCCTCTTTCTTTGAGGGAATGTAGTTTTTTATGTTAATAATATACTTTTTAATTTAAAAAAAATCAAAAGTATGTCGATTTATGGTGTCTATACACTAGAATCAATTTTCATAAACAAATTGCCTTTTTTTTATTTTGACGTTGCTTCCTACAATGATAGGGGAAAGTTTGGAGACGCCTTTAAAGAGAATAAAATTACATGTCAGATTTAAAAAAAAAATAGCAAAAAATATCTTGGCCTCTTCCCGAAATAGAGCACTTTAAAATTTTTGTCAAAAATCACAAGTGAAATATGAAGCGCGTCACGCCATCTTTGAGACTGTGTATCTTGGGCTAAGAAATTTTCCGATGTAAAAGAAAAAATATGTATATATTTATTAAACTTATGCAATTTAGAAAAAGTATGAAAATATCCTGGATTTACCTCAACTTGAAAAGAAAAAGTCAAAATGTGTGAAATAATGAGGGTTTTCTCTAGTTGGCTGGGTGCTCATTTTTCGTTTGAACCTCTATTTCGAGGCTAAAAAATAATCTGAGCAAAAAGTTGTATATGAACAAAAATGTAGCTAATAAAATTATCTATCAAACCCATAAATAAGATTGTTAAGAACAGTTTTAGTTTTCGAGATATTCTTGATCAAAGTTGCTACAAATTTCGATTTTTACATGTTTTCTGACATTTATGGGACTACAGCGCCCCTGGTGTCGGTTGTACGAACTTCATCTGTTCAGAGGATTTATCGGGCATCTAAAGGAGAACAAATTATTCCTTAGTGAGAAATAAATCGGTTCAGTAGATTCGGAGATATAGGCACCCAAGTATCAAAAAACGGAAAAAACCGTTTTTCGTAAATACCAGTCGCAAAATCCAAATAAAATCAAAATGATAAGTATTTTCGTAAATCATTTGACCCTAGCAATAGAAAAAGTAGCATGAGAACCCGGCGACAAAAAAAAAGTTTGAAATTGTTGCACAGTGTAATAATTTCAAGTTCAGTGAGTAAATGTCACAATTTTGAAGCCTCATTTTATTGATTATATTTGTTATTATAAAACAAATAATCTCACATATGCTGTTTGCTGTATGATTGATGAGTGATTTTATAATAAAAGAAGAATAATGATGAGTCAAAAATAACAGTTTAATTGTATTTCAATAGAGAGAGTATTACAGTCAGAACCGTACAGCAGATTGAATTTAAGAAAAATTTATTTTATAGCTTATTTAAATTTTTTAAAAAAATATTTATGATGAGAGAATTTCCTCTAAATAAAGTTTATTAGATTATTTAATTAAAAAAATATTACCGTGATATTTATTTTAGCAAAAAGGCAATAACATCAGACGATAGTGTTTCAAAATTATTAAGTTACTTTATTTTTTTTAGTATATTTTATTACTATTATTATTGTTCTTCTCAAACAAATAGGATTCATACATCTTATAATATTTGGAAAAGGAAAAACGAAAAAAATGAGAAAATTAATATAATTACTAGTGACTAGTTAAGTATCCTTATATTCCGTCAACAGATCCGGAGTGTCAGAGGAAGATAATTAAAAAGAAAGTGTACGAGAGAACCGTAGGGGAATTCTGTAACAGTCTGACAATGTCATGTGACAAATTTTCATGGTAAAATTCAGAAGTAGAACAATATTAAAAGCCGGTGAGCATTGAGTGGCCATTGAAAAGAGTTCTATGAAGCTCTCAGTGATTAATAAGAATCACACTTTTGAATTTTTTTTCAAGAATTTACTCAATAAAAAATATTCAAATTTGTCATATGACTTTATCATACTGATACAGAATTCCACAGCTGATCAAAGTTAGCTTTTTCTAACTGATTTTTTTTTAAACTGAAGGGTGCAGTGTACGAAACATCTTCTGAGCTAATTCATTAGCATTAGTTTTTAATTAGTTTGATTGAGAGTATCCTGTGCTTGGATGAGAAGGTACCTTGTGGCGCAATGATTCCACAGTGGTAGGCTTTGTCGCCTAAGTGACTTTTCGTGTTCGACTTTTTAACAACTTATTTTTAATTTAAAGCTGCTTTCAAGAATATCTTTAAAGTTTTGTCAGAAGAATGGAAACACTTTAATTTCACTAAATAAAACCCTTATAAATTATACGCACCGAAAAATTTCATTTGCTTGCTAATCTGCCCCGGTCTTCCCTAATCCTTTAAAAATGGTTGAATTTAGGGGAAGGTTTTGCACCTTCGTAATGTTGCAGCTTCGTAAGTGAACTTAAGCCATATGGTTAAACCTTAGGTCTGAAATTCATATAGGGAAAACCGGGACAGAATTAGCCACGCATTGTATTTGACAGTAGGATGTTATAGCCTACCTTCATTGAGAAAAAAGGGGGTGCGATTAACTTTTTTCCCTCATAACTTTAACACATTTTAGGCGTAAAAGTATATCAACATTTTTAATATTATTTTAACACATTTTTAAGGGTAAAATTAACATGAAAAAGGGTAACTTTAACCCCTAATACACCTAAAAAGCATAATATTTACACCGATTTCGAATCAATACTGCAGGGTAAAGTTAACATTTCCGGAATATTATTTTAACTTTTTCAGATTTCTTTCAGTGTTAGAAGAAATATTGAAGAAACACTTATTCGAAGTAAAGACATCCCTTCCTATTCATTGAAATATTTATCAGCCTGATACATTTTTCTTATAAATTATACGCACCGAAAAATTTCATTTGCTGGCTAATTCTGCCCCGGTCTTCCGTAATCCTTTAAAAATGGTTGAATTTATATATTTAGCTGAGACACACTTGGAGGGACTATAACAGATTAGGGAGATTTTATCTCAAGATTGAATCACTATAAAAGATTTTCCCGGACTCGCCAGTGCATAGCATAGGGCGTTATTCGAATTATTATAGGGAAAGGCTTTTAGGCTTCGCATACACTCTGGCTTCGAATTGGAACACTTTATATTTTCCCATATTCCTTTTATGAATTTGACCTATCTATGGCGGTATGTTAATACACTGAAAGAAATCCGAAAAAGTTAAAATATCATTCCGGAAATGTTAATTTTACCCTGCAGTATTGATCCGAAAACGGTGTAAATATTACCCTTTTTATGTGTATTATGGGTTAAGTTTACTCTTCCTTCATGTTGATTTTGCCCTTAAAAGGTGTAAAATTGACATTAAAAAATGTTGATATATTTTTACACCCAAAAAGTGTTATTTATGACGAAAAAACACTTTTTTTCTCAGTGTATAGCTAGTTAAGAAAAATATGAAGTGTTCAAAATCAGAGTGTGTGTGAAGCCTGAAAGCCTGCCCTTACTTTTGATTAAACGAAGCTTAGGGGGAAGTGGGGCACCTTTGAAATTGGGATTTTTCACCTATTTTTAAATAAAATTGAGCCCTATCGTGATATAATTTAGGTGCACAAATTGAGAAGCTAAATCACATTATGATATGGTGCAGTTCCACTTAAAAAAATAGGTGTAAAATCACAATTTCAAAGGTTTCCCACTTTCAAAAGTGCCCCACTCCTCCTCCCTAGAAGATTCTTGGTATTATTCATATGAGATAAGGGAAAGTGACTGCTTCATAAATTCTCAGAATTTTTGAGAAATTTTATTTTGTAGTAAACTATAAAAATCCTGACCTATTGGAAAGTAACATGCGAAATGTTTTTGACCATTCAGATTGGAATACCCATAGCAAGTTTACCACAAACGGGCCGATAAAAAACATGATTTTCCCTCTTAAACATTTGCAGTTTTGCATTGAAAATCACTGGCTAATTCACCCTGAAACTCTGAATATTCATTTATGTAAATCCGTCTTTTCTTGTTTATAGTTATTTCGTCTCAAATTTAAGTATTTGTAGTAATTTCTGTGATTTCTAGAAAAGAGAGATTGTTGAGATTTGGGGGCCTTGGACAAGGCTACGAGAACCTTTCTCTAGAATCTTCTTCCTCTTCCGAGAGCTCTGTTTTAGAAATTGGCTTTTTGGCAGAGGAGTTGGCAGGTGTTCTCAGTGGTAATTCGGTGCAGATGCTGAGATTTCTGCACTCACCATTTTCTCCACAGTTCAAGTCTCTTGCAAGAGTATTGGACATGCATCAGGAGAGAGAGATGGCCAAGCCAAGAGTGTGAAAGAGAGAAATGTGGGTGGAACATGGGCCTTTTGGGGGCAACTTGCGACAAATGGTGTTGCGGAGCCCCATGAGACTCCCCAGATGACGTGTGATTGCAGAAAAAAAGGAGAAGAAGCACAACCAAATTGCACACAAAACTGTACATAGATGATAAATACGCAAGATTAATGGTCTCATGAGTGATATAACGGGAATGTAAATGGTAGTATATAAAAGGCCAAAAAATTAGTCTCAAACATGCTATTTCGGGGGCATGGAGAGGTCTGTACAAGAGAGTAACTTCACTGGGCCAGCAAAAAAAAGAGGCGCACACATTCTTTTAGCCCGTGGCCCAGAGGAAGCGAGGGTGTGAGTTAATAATCCACGAGACACAGAAAATAAAAGCATAAATTAAATTATATCAACAGAATTGTGTTGTGAGGAATGTGTGTGTCACAGAGTAGTCTTTTTTAGCATAGAAAATATTGTCATGCTACTCACGTCTCCCAAATGAGAAAAATTGACTTTTCCACCCAACGGGGGCTCTTCGAATGTGCACTGCGCTTCCAGTAATCCTCGCCTTCTTTAGTACACGTCCCCAGCACACTCTCCAAGTTAATTTTACACCCCGGAACGAAACAGTTACACAAACTGGACCAGACCAATTTCACGGACACAGTAGAGAGCTTGCAGAAATGCCACTGGAAAGGCCGAGAAAAATAGAATTTGTGAGCGACAATTTTTGCACTCGCAATCACGTCAAACAATTAACGACACTGGCGCCCTCGTCGAACAAAACTCATTCGAAAAATTTGAAAAAAGAAAAACAATGGGTTGCCATGTTCAAGCGCATTTCGATATATTTGAAAGTGTAGAAGCAACAGTGGAATCGTCCTACGAAAAATCGTAAAAAGTGAAGGAAGAAGGAATCATCCTATTTTTTGAACTAAATATTACATTATAATTTAAGCACTATTTCCTAGAGCTCTCTCACTCTCTCTTCCTCCTCTCGTCCTATGATGCTTTGGACTCCTGTGATATTTTACTGCCCCCCATGATGGCCTTAACATCCTCTGAATCCAATGTTTCGTACTTCAAAAGTGCCTCTGCAAGAGCTTTGTGCTCCTTCGGATGAGCCTTGAGGATGGCCTTTGCTCTCTCATAGCTATCACTGAGAATTTTCTTAATCTCCGCATCCACCTGCAAAATTTCAAATAGATAAAGGTTTTTTAATGGAATTTAAGCACAAACCTAAACTTAAATACGGGAGATCGGGGCAGTTATAGTCAAGGGCAGAATTCCCTTTAAGGACGACTGGGTCACCCGTGACCCATAGAGAAAATAATTTTTCCTGACTACCTGAAGTTATTTATTTCTAATGTTTGTACCTAATCACTAAGTAAAAAGATGTAGAAATCTAGGATATTTTTTGCAAATCTCCAGTACTTGCTATATAAAAAATATTTAAGCTCAAAAATGACGAATTTTCACATTTTCACATTGGTGCTTGAATTTTAATATTTCTAATTTTTTTTATGCAAAAACCTCTTGGGACTAGAAAATGTAATAACTATACATAATATTTTTCAACAAAGTAAAAATTATAGTTTATTGGTATTTTCAGGAAAGATTTATAATTTTCATGGGTCATATATGACCCAATCGTTCATAAAGGTAAAAAAAAAACCGAATGGATTTTCCAAGTTTTGAGGTCAGAATGTTTCATGTTTTTGTTTATGTGTGCGCAAAATAGTCAATTATTCGTGTAATATTGTGTGATATATCAATTAGCTGAGATTTTCCAGTGAAATACTGACTGAAACAGGTAATATTTTGATAATTTATAAAATACTTCTACGTAAATGTTGTAAATTCATAACTTTTTACTCTTGTAGTTGACTTCAAAAATGGAAAAAAATTGCAAAATCAATGACTACGAAATCATCCACATAATGCCCAGACGACAATTTTATCCTGAACGAAAGCGACAAAATATACTTGGAACAAGACGTGGATGAAGTGAACTTTGAAGTTTCATCAAGAACGCATCAACGCCGGAAAGAACTCCCGGATTCACAGCAATGTGCAACTACGTCTGAAATTCACAGAGACAACTAACATTGCACCTACCCAATATCATTAAACATGTTTTGAAGAAAACTGAGGAAAAACGCAGGTGCACATGGTGCTATTAGAAAAAAAAGGATTATAAGACCAATTGTATTTGTGAGGTATGCGACATTTATCTCTGTGTTACCTTACCAGTATGCGAAATTTGTTTCGATGAATATAAAAATTAAAAATGAAGTAAACAATAATACATTTTTGTGTACCAGTCTTCAAGATTCTTTGAGACCAAAAATTGAATGAGACTTTTTAAAATTAATTATTGATCGTTTTAATTTTTACTCGTACTCTCAATAGGTTTTTTTTATTATTACAAATATATTCAAGTTATTTAACCTTCAGAAATAACAGAGCAAACGAGTAAACTAGTCGTCTGGAAAATTTTATGCTTTTTTACCTTTATGGACGATTGGGTCATAAATGACCCATAGTTTTCCATTACTCCTAGGGATGGGAAATTTTTTTTCTAACTATAAATCTGTTATTTAGGCTAAAATATCGAGGGAAAATTGATTTCATTGAATTTCGCTCAGCGGAAATCTTCTTGTCCTTAAAGGGTTAAACGGCTAAGAGACTTTTATGCCTTTTATATATCTCAACTTACATAAGATAGCTTGAAAAGCACCTTTTCTTACAAGATAGTTTTCTCCGTGAATCCCGTGAATTATATTTCTGTGCAATTTTTAGATCCATAATTGGTAAAGAAATGCGTCTTTTTGAATTATTTGACCAGCGTGGTTGAACTATTTACTTAGCACTTTTTATTCGAGAGCTGCTGATCGGCCAGCAAACCGATTCAGCAAAAATATGTTAAAAATGCTGCTTTTTTCAGCTAGCTGTGCCCGCTAGATTTGGTCTTAAAAAAATCAAAATAGAGAACTTTCCGGTCATTGGTATGCGTGGACAAAATACTAACCTAAAAGCTATTTCCAAAACTTACCCAAAAATAAAAAAAAGAAACCGTTCTCGACATTTTCGACAAAATCTAAAAAAAGCATAGTTATAGAGGAAAGAAAGGGCTAGAGGGAAAGAAATTCAGACTACTCTAGATCCTAGGCAATAAATATTTATGGAGGGTCACCGAAGACCGGAAGTCGATATCTCTAATCGTTCAGTTTATAGATTGAAAAACATATACGAACGAGAAATAAAAATATTCGAATACTTTACCCGGTCCATCACTGATTGGGACCGACCGATGCAGCCGAATTGGAAATTTCAAGATCTTTCCAAAATATTCAAATTTAAGCAAATCGATTAAGAAATAGGCTCTCCAACGTCTGATCGAAATTTGACCTTTTAAACGGTGCCCGCTTTCTTATTCGAACAATTGTGAGAGAAAATGACAGATGTCCTAATTTTTTTTTTAGTTTTTTCAACATCACGAAAACAAATATTATAAACATATTTTTTGTAGGACTAAAACACCGTTTTCTCTATCTGAACTAGAAAAGCGCTTTTCAAGCTGTTTTAGAAAAAAAAACACACACACAAAAGACCGCAAATCATTTGACCAATCAAAACAATAAGCGACGAGACATGGCAATGACATTTCTTTTCATCGTGATACATCTGAAATTGCTTCGATTGTTGTTACTTTTTGCTCCATCTATTTCAATATCTTTTGTTACTTTTTACCCCAAGTGGCTATTTTTAATAAAAGTATTTCTGGAGACAAGAATCTGTAAAATTTAAAAATAGATAGCGGAGTCGTATTCAAAGAATCCAAAGTATTTATGAAATATTCTCCAGTGCATCAATTTTGCAAAATAAATAGGTAATAATTGATATTTTCTCCAAGCAAAATATTTCAAAAATAGGGCTAAAAATTTTGATATTTTTTATTTTCTAAATTCCTTGTTCGAATTCCATGAACTTACGACATTGAAGAAGGTCTATGGAGGCTATCTATGGAAAAAAAATTTAAGCCTCTATCTTTTTTATCTTGGAAAGATATTGAATTTTGAATTTTTCGATTTGTGACTTTTTGCCCCAGTCTCCCCTGACTTATAAAGCGGTCTTCAGACTAGAGGTTTAGCCCAGTTCTCGAAGATCTCAAAATCCTAAATAAGAAGCAATTTTATCGGTTGATTAGATCTAATGGACCATTTATTCTTATAATCCGATCCAAAGTCACAATTTTCCAAAAAATCTTGATTAATAAATAATTACAGAAGTTAAGCCATATGGCTAAGTCTTAGGTCTGAAGCCCGTATAAGATTCCCATTTTCAACCCATTTCCCATTTTTCAACCTGAATAATCATTTTTAATAAATTACCTTCTGGAGCGAAAACTCATAACTTAAAATCATAATGTAGATATAACGAATTCAGTTTCCGTGGAATAAAATTATTCTGCAAATAATAAATAATGCGTAGTGTTTGAAAAAATGCCATGATTGATATCTTATTTAAAAGAATAATAATATCCTTGATTTAAAATATTTAAAGATGTTTATGAAACATGTCATTTGTGGTAAGAATTTAAAGCTTTGTTCTCTCTTGCCTCAAAAGATATCGATTTTTTTAAAATAATTTTTAACTTGTCACATTTTACCCCAGCTCCCCTACATCATTATTGTTTTCTACATTAGAGATATATATTATGGCTGCCAGTTTTAAGCTCACTGGATTTAAATACCCGAGAAAAAATCTAGTAGCCCAAAAAGGACCTGAGGAATCTGTATTGCGCCCCATAAAACACTTTAATTTCCTTAATTAAAACATTTTAAATGTTCTGAATATTTTTTGAAGTATAGGAATCCTTAAAGGGACAACATGTTTTCATTGTAAAACAATTTTTAACTCACCGTCTCGACTGTGTTGGGTCCTAGAGATTCACTGGGCTGCAATCCTTTTGCTCCTTCGATTGTTCGCAAACCCACCCTCTCGGACATGCCCCAATCCTTCACCATGTGCGTTGCAATTGATGTTGCCTGCTTCAGATCACTTCCTGCCCCCGAAGTGATATTCTCCGGGCCAAAGATCAATTCTTCAGCTGCCCTGCCCCCCATCATGGTGTCCATCATAGCCAATAATTGGGCTTTGGTGACATGATAGCGCTCCTTCTCAGGGATGTAAGAAGTATGTCCCAGTGATGGTCCCCTTGGCATAATGGTGACCTTATGAATGGGATGAGACTCCTTTGTGTAGTACGCCACAATGGCATGTCCACCTTCATGGTAGGCCGTGATTTTATTGGCTTCTTCATCTGGAACCCTTGCCTTCTTCTCTGGGCCCATGAGTACTTTATCCCTGGCACTTTCCAAATGCTTCATTGTCACCACTTCAGCCCCATCGATAGCTGCCCTAAGAGCAGCTTGATTAACCATATTCTCGAGATCTGCACCCGTGAATCCCGTCGTGCCCCTGGCCAGTGTATCAATATCAATGTCCTTGTGCAGAATCTTGGCCAGATACAGTGTCAGAATCTCCCGACGACCACCAAAATCTGGCGTCGGCACTACAACTTCCACATCAAAGCGTCCTGGTCGCAACAGAGCCTGATCCAGATCATCTCTTCGATTTGTGGCTCCTAGCACAATAACTCCCTCATTCTGATGGAAACCATCCATCTCTGACAGCAACTGATTGATCGTCTGATTTGCATATGGATGGAGAACGGAATTGGTCCTCTTGGCACCCACAGAATCAATCTCATCAATAAAAATTACACAGGGAGCCCGCTCTTTGGCCGCCTTAAACAAATCCCTCACTCGCCTTGCTCCCTGTCCCACGAGCACTTCATCGAATTCCGGCCCAGCAGCATGGAAAAACGGTACTCCCGCTTCCCCGGCAATCGCCCGGGCCAATAGTGTCTTTCCCGTTCCCGGAGGTCCCACCAGTAGCACTCCCTTGGGCAGTTTACCACCCAAATTGGAGAATTTGTCGGGATTCTTGAGAAACTCAACTACTTCCTTAAGTTCCTGCTTCGCCTCATCACACCCCTTGACATCCTCGAAGGTCACATTGATCTCCTCCGGATCCACTTCCACCTGGTTGCCTAGCTGAATCCTATTTTGGGAGTTACTTGTTTACCATTTCGCGTCAATTAATTAATTGTGAACAGAGCAACTCAGACACAAGCAGTTTCATTTTTTTTTGTTATTGGAAAAAATTATAAAACTAAAGATAAGGAGATGTTACGAAATTATGAAAGGAAAGTCGGAACGTCCCATTCAAAAATGCAGTAAGACAGTTTATTAAAGTTGATTAACTTTTTTCCTCATAACCTTAACACTTTTTAGGTGTAAAAATATATCAACATTTTTTAATGTTAATTTTACACCTTTTTAAGGGTAAAATTAACATGAAAAGGGTAAGTTTAACCCCCAATACACCTAAAAAGGGTAATATTTACACCGATTTTGGATCAATACTGCAGGGTACAATTAACATTTCCGGAATGCTATTTCAACTTTTTCGGATTTCTCTCAGTGTGGCATCAAAAGCAAAATAGAACCAATGCAATTTGCATTGACTCGATTTCTTTTGTTGTCAGGGACACAATTAACTCTTCCGTCTCTTTTGGGACTCTGAGTACCCAAAGAAGCATATGAATATTCTGTGAAAAACAATGTTTTTTTTATTATTCAGAACTGATAAAAATTTTGTTCTTGTCGATGATTAAGAACTATAAAGATATCCAAATGTAATATATTTTTTTGTAGGACCTCAATTAATTCCTCAGCTTAGATATTTTTGATTAAAAAATGACGAAATTGGCTTGCAGCATTATGCTGCGGTCCGGAAAGAGTTAAACTTCAAGAAAATTAATTTCCAAAAATATTTTTCATGAAATTCTTATAAAAACATAGGATAGGTGCGCCAAATTTCGGCATAGTTGCATGCAAACGCAAAAGTTTTAAGTTTGAAATGTAATATTTTTAATATAAATTGAATTTTTTATTCCTTCTTCTTAAGGAGTGTTGCTTGGAACCTTATAGACAGTTTATCGTCTTTACTTTCTCTGAAATCATTTCTAATTCATTTTAAAATGAATAAAAATGTAGATATATCTTTGGTAGCCTATTTTGGCCACCTTCATTCTCATTAGTTCCTTGCCCTTCTGGAATTCTTCCAATGACTTTTTCACATTATCTTGTTCATCGAAGCGACATTTTTTATTATTTTTTTCTATTGTATAAGCTCTAGAGTATGCAAAAAGTAAAAATTCATGGAGATTTGAGGAACAAAAAAAGAGGACGGAATTGCAAGCTGGCCGAAATTTGGTACACTTATCCTACCTATTGTAACCACCATTTTAACCGATTTTCTCCTATCGGTCTGATATTCACAGGTTTACATGTATGAAGCGTTCCTGATGTCGAAAATAAGTGGTGCTATTTTCGAAAAATTTTCGCTTTTTCAGATAGGGTAAATGTCCTAATTCAAAACCATTTCCAGGCGCTTTAACTTTTACAGAAGATTCATTATATTAAGTTCATATTTTTTCTTTAGAGAATTACATAAATTTTCTCCTTGACTCTTCTAGAATGTTACTGTTCAGTGAAAATTCTTTAGATATAATTTGAAAACTTCTTAAATACAAGAAAAATACGCGAGTGTAAAATGCTTCAATTGGAAACATATTAATGCAAATGGAGACAAGGGAAAATTTCTAATTTGAGACAAACAGTTTATAAGTGAAACCGCGACGAAAGGCTTCCAAAACACTCCTATCGTTTTTATCGTATTACTCGGTTTTTTACTACTCGAACTCCACGGAGAGAGCAGTATAATAATCCCTCGATTTTGAGTTATATATATATTTCAACTCCTTATCCCTAAGGGATCGTATTTTGGTAGAATTTTAGAAATCTGAAGTTTCGAGTTTTTTGGCGTCACGCTGTTTGTCCGTCTGTCCGTCTGTTCGTCCGGCTCTCGCCAGCTCTAGAGGCCAAACGGTTACAGATATCGACTTGGGACCTTTGGGGGACCCCCCATAAGTCGGCCCAAGGATCGTTAACATGCCCCTCATTTTCCCCCACCACTCCCCTTCCCACCAAAACCATGTTTTTTTGGGATTGCTGGAAAACGCGTCGTGCGATTTTTTTTTAATTTTTGGATATGTTTTAGAGATTACCCTGGCGGATATTTCGTCCTTAGACGAAAATACCGTTGAATCATTCCTAATAACGGTTTTTCAAGGTCAAAAGTTAAAAAGGCTCTAGAGAGTGCATTTATCAAGCGAATGGGCTCATGTTTGAGCTCTTTGGAAAGGTCTTGGAATTTCCGATAAAACTGAACCGGTTCCAATCGGTTTTGAATCCGTAATGAACAAATTCATAACCGATAAATAATTTTTATATGAAACTCAATTGAGGTGTATTTTGGGAAATATTTTGAGTGATTTATATGTCGGTTTAAATCGGTTGTGAAACGCTAATATACCGGTTATTTACCGATAAGTTATTTTTGTTCAAATACAATTTTTATTACTCTTTAAACTATTTTGTGGAATCTATTGAGTGATTTATGAATCGATTTAAATTAGTTGTGTACCGGTAAATGGTAAATGATGCGAAAGTACTTTTGAGGTATAGCATCTAAGTCACGGGTTCGAGCATTTCGCAAAGCCTAGGACGCTTTGTCACCCCTTTTGGGTTAAAATAATAATAACTTTGTGGTCACACTGTTATGCCAAAACAAGTTACACGTTTGCTGTAAGTGCACCCTGTGAACGGTATCGCTATTGCACTTTTGAATGGGAGGCGCTATTTATCGCTTCGTAATCTTCATGGCCCCAAAACTTGCTTTTCCGCGTTATATCGCTATCCATAAGCTAGTATTCGAGGTCTTAATGAAAGTAAGAGGTGTTATCCCATAAAATATTTTCCGTAACATCTCCCTTTGAGCTTAGCCAAAGGAAAAGGGAAAAAAGAAAAACAAAAAAAGAAATGGCAAAAATAGGAAAATGTCCTCACCTAAAGACTGATCCACTTGTGGATGAGAAGAGACTGAAGAAGATGCCCAGGAACACAATAATAATCACGATCTGCTGAAGTACCTACAAATAATTGAAGATTACTTTCTCGATGGATAGGTTCTGGATGAATGAAAATGGTTTATCCTTACCTTGAGATACTTCATAGTTCGACTACCTTTGGCTCCATCGGCACTATTTGCCGCCAGGTATCCTTCGGCAAAGGCCACCTTCAGTCTCTGCTTCTGCTCCCCATTCAGACCAGTCTCATCCACTTTCTGCAGCAATTTACTGAGTGTCTCACTTCCGGACGCAGCACTCACTGGAACATGTGCTGTGTCCATTCGACTACTGGGACCTTCAAGATCGAGAGTGGTACTTGTAGAAATCGTCTTATTGAGAGATTTTTGCTTCTCACCAAAAGCTCCACGGATTCTGGACAGCATTCCCGGATTTCTCTTTAATTCAGCAACTATTGATCTATCTGTCTTAAAACCCCGAATCTGTAGGCTGTACTTGAGAGTATTTGCCACCTTTCCGGCTAGAAGACTTCCCGGATAATTCGATATTCGTTCACTTCCTGTGCGATTTATACTAAAGGATTCTTCGGGGATATAGCTAACCATCCAGGAGGCTCTATCTCTGGACAGCTTCTTTTCCGGATGCAGGACAACACAGAGTTCCGTTAGATTTGCATTTGAGAGCCGCTGATGGGCAGGAAATGGGGAATATCGCATGTTTTGGAGGACTTCTTGAAAACTCAACGGACACAGTATCGTCTTATCTAAGCGAATTGTTTGGTTATGTTTCACCTCCTCGGCGTTCTTCTTCGTTTTGTGCTTCTTCAGCGATACATTATTTCGCCGGGGTGATATTTGACTCAGATGGAAGAGAATTTGCTGCAGAATTCAGGATAGAAATTATATTATTGACCACTTTTTCCCAATCCAGTGGCCTACGTGCAGAATGTGAGGGTCTGATGAAACCCCTCGAAATCACCCTAAAACTCACTTGATTGTGATGATTGAGGGAAAACATTGCCACTAATGCAAAATTTAACTATCTCACTATCAATTAAGGTGCACTGTCTAGCCAAATACACTGAATTAGTAAATTTTATCAGCAAAAGAAACTTTTTTTGAGAAAAATTTACACGACCAAGGTTGACATGTTAAATGGCGTGATATCCGCGCCACCTGTGAGATTTTCCCCGAAACTCATTCGAAAATCTGACACGCACGTCAAAATAGGGTGTTTATGAAAAAAAATCACTGAGCGCATAGAAAAAAAAGAAGAGGTGTATTTTTTTGCTAAAAATATCCACAGAACGCGTCTTTATCGGAATATTTTGGAGAGAATGTGTGAGAAAAAGGTGCAGTGCTCTAGCTGGTAACAAAGATTTCTGTCAGTTGCTGAGATTTCTCCGGGAAATTTGTGCATAAAGTGAAAACGTCTTTCTCTGCCCCCCAACAAAAGAAAGTGAGTGTTCGCCTGAGACGCAGAAAAAAATTGTTTCTTTTTGAAGCAAATTCCCTTATCAGTGTTGTAAATTGCAAGTGACCGAGATAAGGCGAAGTGTTGTGTTGCAAACTTGTGCCTCAGTGCTGAGGATTACCGAGGAAATTGACAAAATTTTGTACAACAATGGAAACATCTGTGGAACAGACAACGCCACGACTTCCAGGTGAGTTTTCTCCGTCAGCACCTCATATTTAATCAATTGCCCTGAGTTACCTGACTCTCCTCCAAGCCCACGAGGTGCGAGGTGAAGAAAATTGCGTCACCAGCCACCTCCAACCGCAAGAAAATATCAATATTTTTGCTTATGGCCAGAGAATGGCGCGGGTTACCTTGAGAGCCTCCTCCTTTTACTCTTCTATTCCGTTTTCCGGGCACACTTTTCCCGCGAGCGCACCCACTTTCCCAGGCGCTCTTTTACCGATGAGTAGGGCAGAAAGTGAATCCGATCAGTGAGATTATTCATTGGGGTTTTAGTCAGCACCCAAGAGCTCTCTTTCTCTCTCTGGGAAAGAAATCAAATGGCGCACACATTGATCACAAGTGCATCATCAAATCCATCGCAATATTAATTCCCAATGAGATCAAGTGCAACTCTTTTTGCAAATTTAGCTTCATTGTCAGCAGAATTCCCACGATTTTGCTGCAATTATTTTGCCTTTCTGGCTAAATTCGTCGATCTGAAACATTGAAAAATTTGCCAATGGTTTTTGATTGTGAACCGGTTCAACAGAATTTTCAACAGAAAATTCATTTTTGTTCCTGAACTGAATCATTTTTAATTGAAATTGGTTCAATTTCATTGAGAAATTAAAGACCTTTGAAATAAATCCACTTTTGTTTGAATCGGTTGAAAAATATGCTTCCTACAGCCTTTCGAATATCAAATTAAGAAAAAAATATATTTTGAAAAAATCGTTCGCTTTGATGAAATATAAAAAACACATGAGAAAATCGCAACATTATTTCTGAAAGAGTGTAACTGTGTTATCACACTTGCACATTAAAATTTTAATATGATTCACATTAATTGTCGCTGGTGAGAGTCCAAATGTATAATTTGTGTGTCTGAATCATTGTATATATTCAAAATTCGATCTATTTGTTGATAAAAAGGTAGACTTGGCCCGCAAAATTTGATATAAATTGATTTATAGCATTAATGAGAAAAAATAATGCGATTTTCTATTTAATTTTTTAATGTGAAAAATATTTATGCTTTAGGTAAATTTAAACTTATTTTTGCAGGTCAAGTCCACTTCTTTATCAATAAATAGAAAAAACCCCAAATATCAAGTGACTCAAAGACACAAATAACATATTTGGACGCTCACAAGCGACAATTAATGTGAATCACATTAAAATTTTAATGTGCAAGTGTGATAACGCCGTAAGACAGTCATAAGATTATAGGTTTAACCTCGTTTACGATGGTTCACAATTTTATAAATTACAAACCAAACCACTGAATTTTATCAGTTTCAAGAATTAATTGCTGTTTTTAGCCATTGCATTGCCTATTTCAAAATTTCAAGAGTTTAGCTAAATTAGTTGACCTCAGTTCTGATGCCAGTATAAGAGCCACAAGAAAATTACTAATGTCCTAGACTTACTTAAGCATTGAGGCAGCTTAGTAAGAAACTGATGGGAGTTTAATCTAATAATTATGTATTTTGATTATAATTACTTTAAGCCGTCTCTCGACATAAACCGTAAGTCTGTCTAGCTTATAAGACAGCATGGATTTTCAGAAGACCACATAAGGCTCCAAATATTATCCCTAGCCTCTCTAGCCCTAAAGAATGTAAGTTTAAACAAGACACATATAAATACCCCACAACATCAAAAAGTTCTAGTTTGACAAAATTAAAAGAGTTAATATTTTGCATTCAATATTAAACATTTTAAAATTTATCCAGTCAATTTATAGACATTTTACGATAAAATAATTTTTACTAAATATATAGGCTTTTCAGCCTCAATTAGGAGAGATTCTTAACAATCTCACCTACTATAATCCTAACAAAATCTTATGCCCTCTGATCGGCCGCAAACTATGCCAGAATGTGTTTGGCCACTTCCTGATCACGAATATGTGGATGGCTAAAAACCGTTCCCGTCCGGCCGCTCTTTGGAGCTTAACCCTTTAAGGATGATTCGGTCACCGGCACTTCTAAAGTTGCGTTTTGTTCTAAGAAGTCATAAAAAGTGATTCTTTCTGACCCTCGATTTTTGACCTTCTCGTCCTTAAAGGATTAATAGCTCCTAAATTAAGATATCGATTTGCGGTTTTCGGCAAAGGTTATATATCCTATGAAAATTGCAACTTGGTGCATTGACCCCCCACCCCCCACCTCTCCTTCCGCAAATTTTGAATACCCCCCTTTTTTTGTTTTCTTAATAGCTCCGCCCCTATGGCATCGACCAGGCTCAATTTTAGTATGTTATAGCTGGGCCTCAGAGTTTTCAATCAAAACCAAACATAGGGTCCCCTGATACCCCTGACCCGAGCTATAAGTGTCCAAAAAATATCTTAAAATGGCCATAACTCCGGTTCTAATTGTCAGAATTTAAAAAGTGAGGGCTTTTTGGTAAGCTCTCGTGAAATACCACTTCTCCTTCCAGCATCGCAAGTTCACAAATCTACCGCTAGGGCCGCTATTATTAAAAAGAAACATTTTCAATTTTCTAAGTTAAATAACCCAAAAATTCCTTTATGCATCAAGCTGAAATTTTAGTATGTTGTAGCCGCAGATTATACTTTTCAAACAAAAAAATATTTAAGTCGATCGATAACCCCTGACCCGAGCTATAGGAGGTCAAATTTCGAAAATTGACCGGCCTCTATCTCCGCTTCTAATTAACATTTTGAGCTCAATTTTGGGTTTTTGGTTTCATCTCGATGACCCCTTTCAGATGGAAGGTCAAAAAATCACCACAGGTGGCGCTGCGATAGCGTTAAAATTCATCAAAATTCATACTAATTTTTTCTCAAATACTCCTTTGTGCAAGTTAATGAAATTTTAGAGAGTTGTAGTCTAGGCTATGAAGTTTCCAAAAAGTAGCGTAGGTTTGCTGTGGTTACAATAGAATCGGAGATATGAGGGTTCAAAGTTAATGAAATTTGAAAAATCATTAACTTTCAGTTCTTAATCAGTTCTCTGTGACCGATTTTGATGAATGAGGGCTCAAATGAGAGATCTCACAAAATGCTACAACTTTCTAAAACATTTGAACTTCGTAATCGATGAGATCTAGTTCTACGGCAAAATTATAGAGAACATTCTGGTCTACATTTCACCCATATATCGCTTTTTCGTCAGTTCTTCCAAATCCTTGATATATTTTTGTTTAAATACAAAATTTGTATAATTTCACGAATTTGATTCAAGATAATTGAATGGTGTCCCGTCCCCCAACTTCAGATCTAAATCGAATTTGCATGCATTCCGAGTTAGCTGCACTAGGATGGAATGGATTTTTCTTGTCGGTTTTGGATATTATTCTTTCTTTCATGAGCACAAGCAAAAACGTAGCAGCAGACTTCTCAAAATCCTGAGATAAATAAGTTTTTTATTGTGACATAGGTAAATATTATCAAATAAAAATGTAGTACGGTGTTCAAGAAGAAAGTTCTCAGTGGCAGGTTTTGAATTAGGCTATTCTACTCTATTATGGATGGAACAGCTTAAATTTTCCCCTTAACTTACTGTTTTTTAACTGCTCGAACTTTAACCGAGAGAGCAGTATACATGTCTAATCCCTTAATTTTTTCATCCCCTAAAATCTCCACCTTCCAACACCGGAAGCTTTAATATATCTTCGCGTTTCAGACGATTTCTAAGAAATGATGTCATGCTGTTTGTCCGTCTGTATGTAACAACCTCTACAGGCCAAATTATTAGAGATAGACTAACGGGGGACCCCTCACCTTTCCTTCCCACCAAAATTATATTTTTTGGGATTGCTCGATATATTTTAGAGAGGTTAACTAGACGGACATTTCGCATACAGTAGACTCTCTCTCAATTGGGCATTTGGGGCAAAATGTCATCCGGTTTATCGATAGATTTGGGCGTCAAAGTCATTGTAAATTCTACAAAAAGCGCTCAATTATAGAGAGTCACAATAAAATAGAAAGAACTACAGCGAATTTGAGCGAATTAGCTTCATAATTAAACGTGAAAATTGTCAAGAAAAATTTTCGCCCGATTGACAAAGAGCCGATTGAGCGAGAGTCTGCTGTATATACGAAAATATCGTTGAATTATTCTTAATAATGGGTTTTCAAGGTCAAAGGTTCAAAATTTTGGATATTGCATTTCATGTTTGGATTCATTGGAAAGGTCTTGAAATTTCAAATGAGCTTGAAACGGTTCCAATCGGTTATGTACCTGCTAATGTACCGATAAGTAAATTTTGTCCGAGAATCAGATGTAATACTCCTAAGATAATTTAGGTCTATGCATTGTAAAGTCAAGGTAATATTTTCCTTTCTTCAGTTTAGTTTGGAGAATAAATTCCTGAAGATTATGATTCTACGTGAAACTGTGGACGACAGAAAAAGGAAGGCATTTGAAAAAGAGACCTAAAAAAAGACAACTGTCCAAAAATAAAACAAATTCCAAAGGGGAGAAGAAGTATTTTGAAGACTGGGGGTAAAGAAGATAAAATGAGAAGGTAAAAAGATGGAGAAGAGATTGAAGAAGCACTCGAGAGAAAGAAATAAATTGACCTAAAAAAGGAAAAGATAAAAATGTATAAACTAAAGAGTAGCCTTGAGCAAGTCGACGATATATTTTAGAATGCGACGCGCGATGCAATCAATGCCATGAAAAACTGAAAAAAATAACAATAAAAATTACTCTGTGGGAAAATGTTTTCAAGTGCCGCCAATGTCTTCAATCGTCTGGATTTCATGTTTTTTGCTCCACTTTCCCACCCACATTTTATTAAATTCAAACCACCACAAAATTGGCACTTTCTTCTTAAGAGATTTCCAATATATTAATGGAGAAATTTACTGTGATATTATTAAATTTTATTTTGGGAAGTGATTTTTATGCCAATTTCCTCAATTTTCAGGGCCAACACTAACACCCTCCCTAACTGACAACGAAGATCCTCATCCCAGTCTCTCAGATTGGCACGATTATGAGCCCAATTTGGAGTTTGACGACACAGAATTGTCTCAAGCACCAGACGCCGATCTCATTGCAGCTCTCGATGATGATGCCCTAATATCAGGTAGGATTATCTTTTTATGTCTTGCTCCCAGAAAATGAGAGAAAGAGAAAATTACAATTGGATCCATTTAATAATTCAATTCACTTTTTTCTCTCATTTCCTGATATTGATTTTTTGTCACAATGAGTGATTTTTTTTGTTCGCTAACTTACCAAAAAAAACCAAAAACACTGTGGGAATGATTTCTGGGGAAGTATTTGACTAATACGTCGTGGTTTGTTATCTAACATTCTTTGTCGGTTGCGAAAATGCGATATATGCGTGCGATGATGCAAGACATTTAAGTGAAAATTAGGCTATAAATAATTCCCAATAAACTCTTGATTCAATTGGTATTGTTGATTTTTTTTTAATTCGGAAGGTAAAATTTACTAATTTATATTTTTAAAAAAATCATTGAAGCGTGGAATATTAGCATTTATAATAATAATAATAATAACTTATTCAAATTTTTTTAAAACTTTTTTCTTGATTAGGAAAATAATTTTAAAAATGTTTTAAAATAATTCTAAAAGATACAATTCCATCAACAGATAAATTTTGAGGCATTGTACAAATTAGCAGTAATGGCTTCACTGAGAGAAATCCGAAAAAGTTAAAATAACATTCCGGAAATGTTAATTTAACCCTGCAGTATTGATCCGAAAACGGTGTAAATATTACCATTTTTAGGTGTATTATGGGTTAAAGTTACCCTTCTTTCATGTTGATTTTATTCTTAAAAGGTGTAAAATTAAGATACAAAAATGTTGATATATTTTTACACCCAAAAAGTGTTAAAGTTATGACGAAAAAAAGTTAATCGCAGCCTCTTTTTTTCTCGGTGTTCGGCACACCTTTTAGATCAGGAATATTTCATTAAATCAAAATTCACATCATTTGCTTTCTAAAACGTGTTGCATAATGTCTATTCCACTCATTTGCACTCAAACTAAATTAAACTTAATCGAAATTGTTGTGATGTACAAAAGAAGAAGTAGAAGAGTGCGAAAAAATAAGACAGTCATGTGCAAGTTCGAGAAAGATAATGATGTTAATTTCG
The DNA here is from genome assembly GCF_024763615.1 of Phlebotomus papatasi. Classification (NCBI taxonomy): domain Eukaryota; kingdom Metazoa; phylum Arthropoda; class Insecta; order Diptera; family Psychodidae; genus Phlebotomus; species Phlebotomus papatasi. Next base: position 69,499,318 of record NC_077223.1, read on the forward strand.
ATTTTATGAAATTTTCCTGATCTAAAAGTTGTGCCAGAACCATTACTGGCAGTTTAATTTTTTACTTTTCTTTTGTTTTTTTTTGCTAAAATTTGAATCCTATTTTCAAACTAGTTGTTGATAATCATTGGATAATCGAACCATTTATGACTAAGGATTTTATATTTAAATTAATATAATTTCCCCTATAAAATTTCGATTTACCTTAGTTGATTTAATATGTGTATTATTTAATTATCAGTTCCAAAAAGCTAAGTGATTATTTTATTAATTTTTAAATCAGAAACAAAATATTATCTTTCACAGACTCTAATTTAAAATTAATGAAAAATAAAAATATAATTTTTCTCAAACCATGAATTCAAGTACGCTGCGTCTTTTGTATTGGTAAATCTTGAATGCATTTGGTTCATTTTATAATTTAATTTGAATATAATAAGTTTCTTCCCGACTCCTAAAGTAAAATGAATAAACTCTGAAACGCATCAAATAAATTTGCACATAAAAGCTATTCCTTTTACTGAATTTGAGAACCGAAATACATAAAAGAAAATATTGCTCAAATAAGAAATTTCATAGAATCAATTTAATTGCGTTCAGTCATTAAAATAATTTTAATGACTTTAATCATTTTATAATACAAGCATCTTAAAAGTTGTCCAAAAAATCTAAAATTAAAACAATTGATTTTGTAAATTAAGATCAATTATCGTGTTAGAGGAACAAGTAGAGAACACTCGCTGAGTGAGAGTGTATCTAATTAACATTCATTAATTTCATTCATTCAATTTTAGAACACTCGATTTTTGTTTGATTTTTGTAACCACGCCTCAGTTAAGTTCCACGGTGCATTCCCATTTGTGGAACTTATTTCAATACTTGGGCTTTAAGCTTTGTTGACAAACTTAAAGTTCTTCAGATTAAACTGAAATTGACTGAATTCTTAAGAGTAAAATTGTTTCATGGTTAAATAAGTTCCACAGTCGCGACACTTCTACTAGAACGTAGTGTAGACCAGTCAAGTAATTCTGTATTAATTTAAAAGCTAAACAGCGAATTTAGAGTTCGAAACAATCAATTTAGAGTTCGGACAAGTCTTTTAAAGCAAACACTATTTTCAAATAATAATCCCTAAAGTACTAGACTTCAACTATTACTATATTGTTACTAGATTATCAAAATCCAACCGTTCAAATTGAATAGTCCGGAAAACCACAGTTTAGGAATTTAAAATTTTACCCAACTTGACCCCTCTGAACGTCTAAACTGAACATAGACACAACAACGTATAGCTATTAAATAAGTTCCACAGTTCAGATGCCCTTAATGGACCTTGGGCGTCAGTGCAATAATCGATAACATAAAATCGGGATGTAGATGAAAGTGCGATACCATCCACTGAGAGAAATCCGAAAACGTTGAAATAAAATTCCGGAAAGGTTTTTTCTACCCTGCAGTATTGATCCGAAATCGGTGTAAATATTAGGCTTTTTAGGTGTATTTGGGGTTAAAGTTACCCTTTTTCATGTTAATTTTAACCTTAAAAAGGTGTAAAATTAACGTTAAAAAATGTTGATATATTCTTACACCTAAAAAGTGTTAAAGTTATGAGGACAAAAAGTTAATCGCAGCCCCGTTTTTTTCTCAGTGTCGGACGACTGAATATTTAAACAACTCAATTTTCCTGATGTCTTTTTTTATGATTTTTTGTTGTAACTTTTCTGATGAATCGATCAATATGAATTATTTCCTTTTTGAAAAGAAACCCCTCTTGTTGCACGATATTCTTGAAAATCTGCAGTAAAATGATAACCTTGGGTCTTGCTATTATCGATTGTGTACTATCGAATTTCTAGTATCATTATGCCCCAGACACACTTACAACGTAAGCGAAGACACGGCTTGGGGCTTAACATAATTATAATGAAAATCAAAATATTGATCAGATGATATTTCCATCAGTTTCTGACTAGTCCATCTCTCGGCTTAAGCTGAGAAATGGCTTACTCAAATAATTAATAATTGCGTTAAGCCATCTCTCGGCTTAAGTCGTAAAAGTGTCTCTAGAGCATCAGATCCAAATGATGAGATGAAATGAGTGTCAATAAATTAAAAGATTAGAAACGATATTTTACTTACTAAAAAGTGAAAAATATTGACTAAACTTTACTTCAATAGTACAAATCGACAGCTCAAGAAGTGTCGATAAATTACCGATAGTGACAGAAAACTCAAATTATTATCTCGATCGCCTATAATTGACACTCGACCCTAGCGATGCATCGACATTTCACCCCTTTAGCAAGCTACCTCGAGTTTATGTACTGAAAGATAATTGCGTCAATTTTGAGGTCAAGATCAATATCAATGAACCTATGTTTAAGTGGAACTGGGCCATATCAAAATGTAATTTAGCTTCTCAATCTGTTTGTCCAGCTAAATTGTATCACGATAAGGCTTAATTTTATTTAAAAATAGATGAAAAATCCCAATTTCAAAAGTGCCCAAATTCCCCCTAGCTAATAAACAAGATTTCAAGATTTTCCACACTTAACGAAACGTTCACATTCGCTTAGTTCAGACGCGTGAAACTGCCCCACCATGAAATTTGACGTCAAGAAATAAGAAATTTGACGTCTTAAAATGCTGAATACAGTAGCCTCTCGCTCAATCGGCTCTTTTTCAATCGGGTGCAAAATTTTGTTGACAATTTTCACGTTTAATTGTAAAGCAAATTTGCTCAAATTCGCTGTAGTTATTCTTATTTAATCATGATTCTTTATAATTGAGCATTTTTTGTGGAATTTACAATGATTTTGACGCCCAAATCTATCGATAATTTGGATGACATTTTGCCCCATATGCCCGATTAAGAGAGAGTCTACTGTATTGCTCAGAACAGTTTGTGTCTTGAATTTCAAGACTCCAAGACATTTGACAGATGATTTGACGTCTTGATCTTGATTTAGATTTCAGAATACTAAAATCTTGAAATTTTCTTGATTTTGATATTAATCTTGGTCTCAGAATTTAGACCAATATTTGTATTCGACGTATTCGAGCAACGAGTATAAGATGGATTTTAATTTGACTGGCTAAAAACTCCAATTTGATCTTAAGGAAAAGGTACTGCTAATTGGCAGTAAATTCTAACTGGATTTTCAATCATCTTCTATAACAAGTCATCTTACTTTTAAATTTAGCTTAAGTACTCTTATTAAAAATTATTTATACAAATCAAGTTAGTCGATATTTTTTTTTATTAGAATAAAATTTTCCAAATTGTTTGTGTACAAATTGCATTTTTCGTGATTGAAGAATATAAATTGCCGATTAATCGTGTAAGTTTTCTTAATTTGAAAATTCTGCAATAAAATTGCAATTACTTACACATTTCTCGCATCAACTTTAATGTCTTCCTTTGAAAAAGTTGTTTTTTGTTTTAGCAATTCTTCAAAGTAGAGATATCTGAAACGCAATTTTCCTATTGATAAATACTTCAATAAACGTTTTTGATTTTGATTACATTTACTATCTTTAGGGAATTTTCGTTATCTCTGCAAATTCTGCGTCATCCAGGTTTATTCCCTAAATGTGTTCTTTTTAGCTGATGTTACTTTGTTGAAAAAGTTCAATATCGTTACAGTTTTAGTGAGAAGAGCGTCGTTTTTTTTTTCTTTTTTCCTAATTTACAGGAGATTTCGTGACGCCAACTGACGATATTCAAACAAATCTGGAGGCAGATAACTACGAGGAGCAATTACGTGTGGCATCAGAGATGGATGATTTGAGCAGCATGAAGAGTTACGAAGAACTCAAATTTATTGATTTCTTCGGGACAGACAAACAGGGACAACATATCTTTGCCATCTTTGCCTGCCGGCTGCCGCCCAAGAGTGAACTCAATAATTCAGCCTTCATCCACTTTATCATCCACAAGATGGAGACATTTGTCCAGAATGACTATGTTCTGGTGTATTTTCACCAGGGTCTCAAGGACAACAGTAAACCATCAGTGGATTTTCTGTGGAATTCCTACAAGGAGCTGGACAGGAGTTTCAAGAAAAATCTCAAACGACTCTATGTGGTGCATCCTACAATGTTTATTCGGGTGATTTGGAATCTCTGCAAGCCCTTTATCAGTGTTAAATTCAAGAATAAACTCTTCTACGTGTCCAGCCTTGAGGAACTGAAGGAAAATCTTGGACTCAAAAGTCTCAAGTTGCCAGATAATATTGCAGAGTAAGTTGTTTTTATGTTTATGAATTTTTCTTTTGGGGGTTTTGGGCGAAAAAAAAATTTATAAAGTATTTGAGATCATATTTATGGGTTCGAGGATCTTACAGCCTCTTCCATTTTCTAATCCATTTAAATTTAATTGAATTGGGGGAGAAATTCTTCCCCAAGTGTCCTAAGTGCTCTCTAATAATTGACCTTGAAAAAACCTCGGTAAAGAATAATTCAGGACAATCAAGACTGTTAGGAAAAATTGACTAATAAGAAGCAACTTTCAAGGACGTAAAAAAAAATGCATATCTCTTGAGAAAAAATAAAATCGTGATTGAGTGATTCCGAAAGGTCAAGCGAGCGGTCTGATAAAATATATTTGAAGATCGGTTTCGAAAATCAAAAGACTGTAGTTCTCGTTTCATCAGCGTGGAGGCTGAAGAGAATAGAAAACTAATTAACTAACTAGTTAATAGAAATGCTTCAAAAACAAAAACACTCATCTGACAACCCGTGTGCCATCGTGACATTAGGCAATTCTAGCAATGTGTCTTGACTAAATCAGCGATTTCGAGTGGTTCTAGAAGTTTTAATGAGCAACTTTTCACTTTAACTTTAATGTGAAATTTTCTAGTGTGATAACTCCAATTTCAGATAAGATTGAACCGGTTCCTATCTGTTATACACCGGTAATGAATCGATAAGTAATTTTTATCAGAAAATCAATAACTTTTGGCTAAGCTATTTTGGGCGATATTTTGAGTGATTCAATCGTTTCAATAAATAGGTTGTGTACTGGTAAACTCTTGAGTATTCAAGTACTCTTGAGTATCTTGAGTACTCTTGAGCATTCCACAAAGCTAGGACACTTTGCCACACCTTTTCATATGATTTTTTGACATTTTTGACAAGTAGTGACAGTTATTTTGACAACTAAGCGGGTAATCTGATGCTTCAGCGTTCGAACGAGATCCAGAAGGTCCGAAATACCTTTGGTTCATTCAGAAATATGGTCCATTGCTGATTGAACAACTGAACCTTAATCGCACAGCAATTGTAAACTATACCAAGTCCCATTAGCCAAGATTAAATAATATCAAATGATAAGTTAAAAAAAATATGAACTTCAATATTTCGATGAATCTTTGAAGAAAGTTTGAAATAATTTTGTATTTTCAATAGTCTCCTTGTGTTTAGAGTAAATTTGTTTGAAAGCCGAAGTGTCCTCAAACACTTCGGCACACGAAAACAAAATCAAAGATTCGTTTTAAATCCCAATAAAGACACTTATACCTCTTTAGTTATGTCTACATGGAGTCAAATGTGCCAAATTTAATTTTCTGTTCGAATTTTGAACTTTGCTTCATTGTAATCATTATAATACATTGAATGCTAGAAATTTCAGAATTTTTTTAGCATATGACTGTTCCCAAGTATTTGTAAAACAGTCGAGACAGGAACCAACACAGAAAAATCGATAATACAGAAGAGCTCGAGAACAGTCAATAATAATAACTGGTGGCACAACGTTCTATAGAGGAACTTTGGCCTTCCCGCAACGGAATGGTTTATGGTGCTATTCCAATGAAAAAATGACCATGTTTTTTAGCACATTACTGTTCTCTAATACTAAAAAGACCATGACTGTTCCCACATTTTATTTGAATTAATGTCAGATGGCATTGTGATCGGGTGAAAGCTTGCTCGGTGGGAATATTCGAATTCGGATTTCGGTTGGGAAATCGACAAGATTAATTTGGTGTTTTCATTTTCATAGTATCTTGTACATTTTCTTTATCATGATAGACAATACACTCAGTCCCGGCATTATGCACTTCGGGATTATGCACATACAATTATGCAAGTTTGCCTACTTCTGGGAGTCAATTTATGAAATCATTTTTGAAATACGCCTGAATGTACACTATTTTATGACGCGGGAAATTTGATAACACTGCTTCTTTTTCAGAATAAAATTTTATTTTATTTTATTAGGGTAATTTTTTTTAAAATAACAATTTGAACAGCAATTTGAACAATTCTGGCCAAAGAGTTACCGTTTGTTGATGAATTTCTTTTATACAGGTGAATCTTTTTGCTCTGACTACTTTTACTCTGCGCGAAATTTGTTCTACGGCCGAATTATTTAAAAGAAAGCCCCTGAGGGTATGCAAATTTTCTCGATGCATAAAGCCATTTGGCGCGTTTTTTTTTCGGTCCCGAAAATGTGCATAATCCCAGGACTGAGTGTAAGGTTCTTTCCCTACACAAAACTTCATATTTTCCCCAGTTCTCGTCGTGTTCCAAAATCACCAAATAGTCATGACAGGAACAAATATACAAAAGAAAAGTTCAACCGAAATCCGAATTCGAATATTCGCTCCGGAGCAAGCTTTCATCCGATCACAATGCCATTTGACATTCAGTCAGTGTGGTCGGAGTAACCTGTCATGTCAGCTTGGTGGCGTGATGCAGTAGGATGGTCAGGAATTGGCAACTTTTGCCTCGACCGCGGGTTTTCCCAGAGTTTTCCCGTGAATGCTCAGTGGTGAAAAGTCGGCGAGCAGCATTAATATTCTTTACTCATTTTCCTTGAAATAACGTATGGGAACAGACATGGTCTTTTTTAGTACTTGAGAACAGTAATGTGCTAAAAAAACATGGTCACTTACAGTAGACTCTCTCAAATTCGGGCATATGGAACCAAAATGTCAGCTGAATTAGACAGAAATTCGGGCGACAAAGTTTTTGAAATGCAACGATTTTTTATTCATGTGCATATAGATAATGAGTTTACACACTCATATATAACGTAAATTGCATGAAAATCCCTCAATAATGCAAAATCACATCAAAACTAAGACAAACCATGCCAAATTTGAGCATATTTGATTCATTTGATAATCATAATCAAACTTGAAAAATGACAACAAACTTTTTTCAAATGTAACCGCTGCCCGAATCAAAAAGTAGCCCGATCTTAAAAGAGCCGAATTTACGAGAGTCTACTGTATATCTATTAGAATACCACCAGTAAGGAAAAGTGCTCTCCCTTCGAACGTTCATGCCTTCGAATAATGCGATTTCCTTTTATCTTCTCTAAGAGACTTATACACAATTATCACGTAATTATCAATAATTGACATGTACGTGTAAGTCCCTTGAGAAAAATGGAAGAAAATTCACATTATTCGAAGGCATGAACATTCGAAGGTAGAGTACTTTCCCTTCTATGGGGATGGTCTTGTCAGTCCGATTCCCCGTGGAATCAAGTGCAGTGTAGCTCAGTGGATGCAATTCGATCACCTTAAACGCTAGAAAAATTCCTAGTGATCTAAAGGGGATTCGAACCCGGGACACTTCCATCATAGAGCAAGTGCTCTACCACTTGACCCATTTCTGCTTTTAATTTTTCATTGGAATATCACCATTAAGTATAAATAGCAAAGAAGAGTCTATAATGCAGAAGTGGGAACAGGCGTGTACTAAAAAAAAATCTTCAGTAGAAACATTTCCGCAGAAAGATTTTTTTTAGTACAGGACTGTTCTCAATCTCTTCTGCTTTGTCGACTTTTCTTTATACTTATTTCCTGACGCGACTGTTTTAGAAACTAATTTTAGAAATAAGTTTATAAACTCGAACCTAGGATACTAGAAGAATTAATATAGTGTCTAATCTGGAGTGTTAGAACTCTGCAGAATTCTAACAATAAAATTGTTTGTCTTGGGGAACTTTGTAGATTTGACGAGAGGAATTCTACCAGTAGGAGAACATCGGGATTGAGTGGAGGTTGGAAGTCTGAGGAGTCCAGCATGGCCAAAACAACGCAATTTGGTGTAACGCTCAAGTTTATCAATCAAAATAGTCCCTGTCTCAATTACATTCCTCCCGTGGTGAGAAAATGTGTTGATCACCTGTCGGTGAGTGGTGTAATTGATACTGAAGGTATTTTCCGGCGATCTGGAAACTATGCCCGGATAAATACCCTAAAGGCGTCCGTGAATGCGGGCGAGAATGTTGACTTCAAGAATGAAGACACTCATGTTGTTGCTGGACTCCTCAAGACCTTCCTGCGGGATCTCAATGAGCCCCTCCTGACCTATGCCTTGTACGATGAGATCATCAAGTTCCTGGAGTGGACCAAGGAGGAGAGACCACGAAATGTTAAGCAGATGCTGCGTGAGAAACTCCCAGTGGAAAATTATGAACTCTTCAAGTATATCATCGAGTTCTTGGTGAAGGTGAGTGCTATTAACAATAAAATTGTCCCCTCAGGGTTAAAATGATCTTCTCACCCAATTGAAGGTTATTTTATAAATTGATCATGTCTTTTTGCACCATGTCTTTTAGCCCCGCCAAAAAATTATAATTGCCCATAAGCCAAGAATTATAAATGGTGAATCATGCATCTATCTCACGCACAGTTTTTTGGTGAAGAAATTCATGATATTTTTAGAACCGTCAATATTCACTCTTCCCAATACAATAAAGATTGCGCGCGTACTTTTCCAAGAAAGTCAGAATTTAGCACTTTCTGTAGGTCATGCTTCTAATGCTGCGCTGTGTGTCCCCCTTTCAAATATTGCAATTGCACTTAATCATTAATCAAATGCATTTTGCATTTGAGATTATAATTGATTGGTATTCTGTTCTAATTGAGAATGGCTGAGCAAATTTCGGTGTAGGATTGCATAAGGCAAATTAATTGCGAGATATATCTATTTTCTGTAATTTGCAGAATTAGACTATGAATCAATATCTCACAAGAGCAATTAAACAATTGGATTTATTGCATTACTGATTTGCAAAGTTCATTTATTTTTATTTCAATTCCACGACAGCAAGGTAAAGAGTTTAACATTTTTTTCCAAGAAATAAATTTACATAGTGTTTTATTATCAAAGGAAAATAAACCTGTTTTTAAGGCTCTTTTCCAACATCAAATTCAAGGGGGAAACATAAAACTTTTTAATTATAACTTCTGTAAAGTTCTTGGTGCCTCTGAATTTTTATGTTCTTCAAGTTCTAGAATACTCAAGTGTCTCACGAAAACCTGCAGAAAAAATGTTCTGAAGTAGGAAGTTAAAGAGAAAAGGAAGTAAAAGCATTTAGAGGATTATTATTTTTTTAATGGCAAAACTTTTTTTATATTTTTTCATTAGAAAATTAGTTTTTACGGAAAATCTTAGAATTTGGTTAATCAATTTTCAATTTCGATCAAGAAACACACTTTTCTTAAATCAAGAAAATATATGAAGTCAAAATTGGCATACCTTTCTCTCTCAAACGTTTGCATTATGTCCAATTCACTTTGTCGCACTCAAAATTAAATTGATCTAAATTGAATTTCCTGTGACGTTCAAAAGAAGAAGAAGAAGAAAGAGAAAGGGATAGACATATGCAAAATTTTTGAGAAAAAGAGACATGTCAATTTTGATTTCTTGAAATATTCCTGATCTAAAACATGTGCAGAAATCATAATGGCTCCGGCACACTTTTTAGAGATCGAGAAAATTTCATGTAATCGAAATTCACATCCCTTTCTTTCTTAAACATTTTGTATATATCTGTCCCAGTCTTTCGGACTCTTCTTCTTCTTTAGTTCAATCGAATTTTGAGTGCAAAAGAATGAAACATCTATATGCAATTATTTGAGAAAGAAAAGGATAGGAATTTCAATCACATGAAATTTTACCGATCTGTGCCTGAGCCATAAAGGAATGATTTCTTATGGCCCCAAGCACACCTTTTAGATCAGGAAAATTTTATAAAATCAAAATTCACATTCCTTTCTTTCTTAAAAGCTTTGCATGTGTCTATCCTACTCTTTCGCACTCTTCTTCTTCTTCTTTTGAACATCACACCTAATTAAATTTAGTTCAGTCCAATTTTAACACTTCGTGGAACCTTAACTAAAAGTGTTACGGAGGGACCAAGTGACAGCCGCTGCCATTTTTCGGATTTTACAAAATATATTGATATTTTTACTTATATTTTAACATTCAGAGCTTTAGTCAATTCTTTTCTGGTGTCAGAATCAGAAATTTCATCTCCTTGGTCACTATATCTAAAGATTTCTAACCATTCGATGTTTTCTTCATCTTTATCAGAATCATAGAGTAATGCCCAACGCACAATAACTTTTGTTTAGTAAACATGTTTTTGACATTTCAATGAGAGCGAGTGAGATCTAGATCTAGTCATCTCATTCACTCCTATAGAAAATTTTGAAAACATGTTTACAAACAAAAGTTATTGTGCTTTGCGCATAATGCTTTTTCATCGAACATTTCACGGTCAAAGTAATTCACTGAAATTTCATTGTTTTTCTTCTCAATAATTTGCAAAAACACTTTCAAACTGTTCTTTTAAGACTCTTACACATTAACAATCAAGAAAATTACATCTTGAAAATTACATCAAGAAAATAAACTCCAATATAAAATGCATATGGCAGAAACTGCCACTTGGTCCTTCCGAGTGCAGTTTTTTGTTTCTGCAATATTTTAACTGCTCGAACTCCAAGAGAGAGCAATTTTAACAATCGTGTTTTTTTTTTTAACTTCTCTCCATCCTGGCTGCCAAACGGTAAGAGATATTGGCTTCCGGTCTTCGGTGACCCGGCGATTTCGTTTATTTTTGGAATGTTTTGGAGGTAGTCTAGCTGAATATTTCATCCTTGGACACCTATCATCGGAAAAATTGCCATCTTGAATTATTCAAGGTCAAAAGTCAACCAGCCTGGAGGGCCTAATTTTTAACGGATTTGGACAAATTTTTCTAAAATACTGTTTTTCACAGTTTTTCAGTCTTTTAACCCATATAAAATTCAAACGGTAAGAGATATCAACTTCCGGTCTTCGATGACCCCTCCTCAAATGACATTATGTCGAACTTAACCTCTTTAGTTTTTCCCTCTCCCCTTTCGTGCGTTCCCTAACACGCAAAAATAGGTCAAAAATGAGATTTTTCAAACTTTGTAAAAAATTGGCCCTGGCGATTTCGTTCATTTTTGGAAATGTTTCGGAGGTAGTCCAGCTGAACATTTCGTCCTTAGACACATATCACCGGATAAATCGCTATTTTGAATTATTCAAGGTCAAATGCCTAACTTTCATCCGATTTGGTCAATAAATTTATTAAAAGATTAATGATTTTTTTTTAAATCCTCATCTTGAACAATTTTTCAACTTCAAGATGGTTTTGTGGTGATTTATAGACAAATTAAATTCAACCATAATTTTATATAATGTATCCCATTCTCTTGCACACAAAATTGAGTTGAACTAAATTGAATTTGTTATGAGGTTCAAAAAAAAAAAGAGAGTGAGGTAGATATAGGTATGCCAAACGTTTAGGAAAGAAATTTGACTTCGTGAACTTTTTCTGATCTAAAAGGTGTGCCAGAGCGCCAGAGCCACTATAAACTAAATTCACGCAGTTGAAATTGAAATTCATTTAACCGAAAAAGGTGTTTGATGAGCATATTTTTTTCGATTTCTTGAGTTACCAAGAAACTTTTTGCTATTTTCTAATGTTAAAAATTTATTACTTTTACAAATTCACTAAAATACTGAACTTAATATTTTACATCATAAATTGAAAAAGAAAAACTCTTTAAAGGAATCAAATTCAGTTTAATTTGATCGCATACGTCCTTCGCCGTCTTAGCATTGCTTCCAACCTTCAAACCATAAAAAATCTTATTTAGTTTAGTGTTTTATTTTTTTTTTTTTTAAAGATTCTCTGTTTAAAGTCTCATTTGTGTTTTCGCTAGTTCCTTGATAATTTCAAAAATGCAGTTTTGATATTTTTGGATGTTAGGATCGGTCAAATTATTTATGAACTTTTTTCGAAATAAATTTCTACGTAATTCTAAACTTTCCAAATGAAAAATTTAAAAGTTTTGTCCAATAAATAATGCCTTTCTAGCATTGCTTTTCAATTTAAACTTGTAATTTTTTATCTATTATTTTTGTTCCATATTTCTTAAATTCTACTTACCATAAAGCCCCCTGTTTATTAGTTTTATCTATCGTTTTCCGTTTTGACAACGTCGGCAGTTTGAATTTCCACCAAGATATGGAAAATATAGTTGATTCTGCTGCAAACCTATAACAAAGAATTAATAGCGAAGTGATGTTGTAGTATTTTTTTCATGAAATTTTGATGTTTACGTGAATTTATACCGTTCAATAAGTCACATGGATATTCTTTATATGGTCAAAAAGTATTTCTCGAAATTTCAGTAAATTTTTTTGAATGAAACTGGAACTCCATTCAGGCAGCAAGTTGCATTAAGAAATCACAATCTCAGCTCTTTAGACCAAATGCACTTTTTAACAAAAATAATTAATTTCATATGCGATTTTTGTGCGCTGTTTTTTTGTTCATCGCCTTTTTCATATGACATAGAATAATTATAATGAAAAAAATCTTTTTTTTTGCTATAAATAAAAACTAGTCATAACGCTTAAAAATTAATCATTACTGTTTTTTTTAATGTTATCAGTTGATGAAATCATTCAATGGATCTTTACTGCAGATTTTTAAGGAGTTAATTAATTTAAAGGTGTCTATGTCTACGCATTGGGAGCAATTTTCGTCAAAAATTGCGTTTTTGACAGAATTTGACGTTTCCCCCTACAACGCTGCAGGGAATTTTCTTCAAAAAAGCAATTTTTGACAAAAATTTCTCCCAATGTGTAGAGGCCATAACAATTTGGATATGGAGAAATCTTGCGATTTGACTTAACCCTTTAAGGACGAGACGTTGTTTTACAGACCGAAAAATAACAATAAAAATTAAACCAATTAAAATATTAAAAATTAAATTTGTGAAACGTCTTACATTTGAAAAGTCCTACATAGTCTGATGCGGTGTATTTTTTGCGTCTATGAACGATAGAAGAAAAAAAAAAACTATTTCAAAGTTGCCCTACTCCTCTATTAGGTGAGATTCTTAACAAGCTCACCTACTATAATTCTACCAAAACTTCATGTCCTCCGATCGGGCTCAAACTTTCCCAAAATGTGTTTCGCCACTTCCTAATCAAGTATCATATTATGAATGACTAAAAACCGTTCCCGTCCGTCTCACCCCTCCTTCCGACATTTTGAATAACCTTTTTTTTGTTTTCTCAATAGCTCCGTCCGTATGACATCGATTTTTGACAGGCTCAAATTTTAATATGTTATAGCTGGGCTTTAGAACTTTTAATCAGTACCAAACTTAAGGTTCTTCGACCCCTTTGCCCCGAGCTATAGGGACCAAAAAAATTTCTTAAAAGCTCTCGTGAAATACCACTTCTCTTTCTAACATCGCAAGTTCATAAAACCACCGCTAGAGGCGCTCCTATTAAAAAGATTTTTCAATTTTATATACAGTAGAGTCTCTCAAATCTGAATCTCTCAAATTCGAACGCCGTTTGGATTCAAAATGCCAATTGTGAGGTTATGTTAGAAAGTTCGTATTCTTGGTGAATGAAAATCATATTTATGTGCTTCTTCCTCAATGTTTACATACATTATAATCGTATAAAATGAAAAGGAAGTATGTTACCACTAAGACTTGCGAGAAAGTACAGGAATTTGATTCAAAGTACAATTTAATCTCACACAAATTTCGTTAGTTTTGAAAAAATCGTTCGAATTTGGGAGGTGAGAAATGTCAAAAATACCCCCCGAGCGTTCGAATTTAGGAGACTCTACTGTATTTAAATAACTCAAAAATTTCTTTGTGCATCGTGCTGAAAGTTTAGCACGTTGTAGCCGCAGATTATACCTACCAAAAAAAAAATACTTAAGTCGATCGATAACCCCTGACCCGAGCTATAAGGAATCAAAGTTCGAAAATTGATCGGCCTCTATCTCCGGTTCTAATTAACATTTTTTTGTTTCGTCTCGATGAGCACTTTCAGATGAAATTTCAAAAAGTCACCACAGGTGGCGCTGCGATAGCGTCAAAATTCAAACTATTTTTTTTCTCAAAACGCTATTGGACATTTAATCAATTTTTATAATGTTGTAGCCTAGGCTATGAAGTTTCCAGAAAGTGGCGTGGGTTCACTGTGGTTACAATAGAACCGTAGATATAAGAGGTCGAAGTTCACGAAAATCAAAACGCTATATCTCCGGTTCTATTTGACCTAATTTAATGAGTGAGGGCGCAAATTAAAGCGATTGCAAAGCGCTACAACTTTATAGAACATTTTGAAATTCGTAGGACCAACGCTAAAGGCGCCACAGTTAAAAAAAAACAATTTCATATTACAATTACTCAATTATCTCGTTTCTTCTTGCTCAACCGATTTTGATGATTATACCGGCATAATTGTAGAGGACATTTATATCTATATTTCGTTCAAACATGTTTTTTTTTTTGATCCGATTATGCCATGTAAGGGAAGAGCATCCCGGATAGGAATGTTAAGAGACATCCTCGATATTTAGTTGCAAATATAAGCCACAAAATATTACTTGTTATTTTTGTGTAAACTAATCAAGATATTAATGATCCATTTAACTATATCTGTGCATTTGAGTTTTAAATTTTTACAATAAATTAATAAAAAGTAGATGTAAATTGCAACTATGTACTCTGTACCTCGGATCGTCACGAATTTAATCAGAATAAAAATATCAGAATAATCAGAATATAAAAATTGATTTTATAAATTAAATCTGAGGTAATACACTGCATTCTTATGAGAGTTAAATGGTAAAAAATAGCTAATAATTTTTAAAAATTCATTTGAATTGGTCTAAAAATATGGTAATAAGTTGACGATCCAAGGAACACTGCCGATCGCTGGTGCTCTTCCCTTATCCGATTTTGTTGTTTTAGTGTAAAAAAATGATTTTCCCACAATAACCCTGCGAAGGTACAGCCGAGTTCCTCAAATTTGAAACGGTTCCATTCAAAATATAAAATATGAGGTTATGTAAAAGAAATTTTGCATGGAGTCTGAATTAAAACCATTTTTCTCTAATGTTTCCTCAATATTGTCGTATTATATTATTCTCCTCAACAAATTCCACCTATTTAACAATATATTTAATTGATGAAATTCTCTGAAGTTATTTTCCTTAATGCAGGAAAAGTGAATTTTACATGAATTCCGTTAAGTTTTTGAAAATATTGTTCAAATTTGAGGAGTGAGAAATGTCATCTATACACTCCCCAAATGTTCAAATTTGAGGAACTCTACTGCATAAAGTTTTTCTCAAATTGATATTCGTAAGACTGTAGTAAGCATATTTTTCAACCGATTTAAACCAAAGTGGATTTATTTCAAAGGTCTTTAATTTCTCAATCAAATTGAACCAATTTCATTAAAAAATGACTCAGTTCAGGAAGACAAATTAATTTTCTATTGGAAATCTCATTTCGGACAAATAAATTCAATCCGTTCGAAATAGCCAAGTTTTTCAATGTTTCAGATCGACGAATTTAGCCAGAAAGGCAAAATAATTGCAGCAAAATCGTGGGAATTTTGCTGCGAGGTCCTGAGATGACCGCTTTTACTCGACTACGTTATTTTAAACTCTTTGATGTTGTCGTGGTTCGTCAAAAACGTGTTCCAAAAGAAAAACTGAATTATCTCGGTTACCGAGCTTTTCGGTTTCAAGTTTTGGGGCAAAATTATAGAGGAGATTCTAGTCTACATTCTACTGTCATGTTTCTGTCAGCTCATTTACATCTTAGATATTTTGATTAAATAAAAAGTTTGCAATTTTACAGAACTTTGATTCCAAATTGCTGTATCTCTCATCTTTAGTTCCAAATCGAATTTGCATGCAATCCGAGTTCTGAGTTTGCTCACTTTTAGAATCTCACCTAAAATAAGCTGATCTAAGTTTATCTGTCCATTTTTGAATTTTAGAAAACAGCAAAAAAGAAAAACTAAAAATGCATATTAAAAAAAATTCTAGACGTGACCTGGACAAACGGATTGCAGATTTGAGATCCTTAAATGACTCTCTAACATGTTTTTGGCACTCTCGTTAAATACGTCCACAACGTCTCTCACTGTGTTAATTTTCCCTGCATTCCTAACCTTTCCAGTAAAATATTTATTTGTTAAACAAATCCCTTTCAAAAAAGAAAAAAAAGAGGAGAACCCTGCAGGACTATAAACACTATGCAAATAGTTACTTTATAAATATTTCCTTGGAGAAATATCGATTTGCCGTATATAAAACTCTTCACCTTCTTTGCTTTCTGTGCTCGAGATGGAATAGTCGTGCTGTGAAAATAAACGGG
The DNA here is from genome assembly GCF_024763615.1 of Phlebotomus papatasi. Classification (NCBI taxonomy): domain Eukaryota; kingdom Metazoa; phylum Arthropoda; class Insecta; order Diptera; family Psychodidae; genus Phlebotomus; species Phlebotomus papatasi. The sequence continues at coordinate 69,515,811 of NC_077223.1, forward strand.
CTGTAAAAAAAATGATATTCGGAAACGATAAATTTAGAGTGTTTTCCTCTCAAACTCACGAATGTTGTTTTGGTTTCTTTTTTGCAGGTGATGGAGTGCAAGGATTTAAACAAAATGACCTCGTCGAATTTGGCAATAGTTTTTGGACCGAATCTAATTTGGGCGCACAATCAAATGTCTCTGGAAGAGGTGAATCCCATTAATGCCTTCATTGAATTTGTTCTGCAGAATCACCGAGATATCTACATGGTCGATATCAATCCGAAAGAAACTGTTGATTAACCCAGGCTTTTGTAATTTAGTTTTTTCTTCTCCCTTTGATTTTATCCTGTTTTTCTTTTTTCTTTTTGTATATTTTTTCTCCGATTTTCGTTAAAAAAACAAGGGAAAATATTTTGATCTATTTGTAGTGTTGAAGTCTCATTCCTCAGAATCTTTTCTTCCAGCTCAAAAAAAAAAACACAAAATACGAGAGGATATTTTTAGCCTGGTTTATCCTTTTTACATGGTAAAAAAAACATTCTGTCTGCAGAGAAAATATTATCTTTATGGCTGTTAATAGTTTTCCTTCTCTATTTACAAACATTTTCATTTTAGAAATAATTTTAACTAAAGTTAGAATTTAAAAAAAGTAATAAAGAAATGAAAGAATAAACGAATGAACGATGAGGAATATTTGCAGAGTAACCAAAGAATGATTTAAAAAAAAAATGAGAGTGTGAGTGAGAGTTTTTTCTTTTTACAACAGAAATAAAATTTCTTCTCTTGCTTTTCTATTTTGAAAAAAAAATAATAATAGAAAAAGCAATGAGAAGAAATTAATTGAGAGATTTTACAAGATAGTGTTGCATTTTTTCTAAATATTTAATGGAAATATTAAAAAAAAAAACAAGATAAAAAGATTATAATTATTAGAAATTAAAAATTTTAAATAAAAAGTATATTTTTATTAGAATTTAGCAAAATGATAAAAAATGTGAAGAAATTAGTGTAAATATTCTGTAATAACTTGAGGAAAAATTCTACAAGAATAGTGTTAAAAAAATTTTAAAAATAAAAAAGATTAAAAACCTTCAATGTCGTAATAAAGAAAAATAAAAAAAGTAGGTACATAAATAGTTATTTATATTCATTTTCATTTATTACAATTATCTGGTTCTCTTTCTTTTCAAATTATCTCTTTTTTTCGCTCGTTATTATCTAATGAAAATTGGTATTTCACATATTATTTTTTCCAATTACTTTTTTTTAAAATTTCTTTTGCAAAATATTCTCTCTGCTACAAATTTACATGCGTTTCAACTGTTTTTATCATTCATTATCATTTTGAGCAAAAGAAAAAAAACCGTAAAATGTCATACATATAATATTTAAACAGAAAAAAAACTTTTGCATTTAATATGGATAAAAAGAGAATAATTACAAAATAAGCACACATTAAACGGGAAAATAAATCTTTCCTTGCAAATGCGGATATTTTTGCTAAATTTCTTCGTTCTATCATTCAAATTTTTCCGATAACAGATTTCTTTTGTTTTTTCTTCTTCTTTAATTTGGAAAAATACAAGCCTTTTCCATATTACGCTTAAAATAAAAAGAATTAATAAATGTAAGATAGATTTGTTGATTCCTAAAAAAAATTCTTTCTTCTCCTAATAATTGTGTTTGAAATTTTTTCTTGTGTTTTCTTCTTTTTTTTTCCTCGTTAAAAAAAGCAAATATTTATAACAATTAAGCTATCCTATCCTCTTCATTTTCTTTTCTCTTATTTTCACATTTCTATCTCATCCACAAATGTATCCTTAATTAAAAATAATTAATTAAAAGACAAAAGAAAAAGAGTCGTAAATTTATGATCCACTAAAGTTGAAAGACGTCGGAATAGTTTGTTGCGTGAATGCGTACCCTAAACAAGTTATCCGAGTTGGTTTGCAAAGAAAAAAAAAGGACAAAACAAAAACAAACAACAATTAGATAAATTCTCAAATATATTCCCTCTTTTCGGGAGTGTCTGAAAAAAAAGTCTCAACGAGAAATTTGAATAAATTGATGGAAGCAACAATAAAAAAAAATAATTGAAGACAAATTAAATTACCAGCAATTTGAGCCACAAAAAAAAACATTAATCACAGAGTCTTGAATCAATTAAGATAATTTCTTGTCAAGAATGACAGCAGAGTTTCAATTATTATTATCTGTTTCAATAAAAAAAATACTATCACTGTTTCATTATAAAATTTTAAAATTGATTCATTGATTTTTGTAAATAATTTACAAGTGGATAATGCTTTTTTATATTCAATATTTCAACTAATTTCAATGGTTAACTTCTTCTGAATGTAGGGGAAGTGTGCCAAATTTCGGCCAGCTTCTAATTTCGGCTACTTTTAATGTAATTTCGGCCATGGAAATAAATTAATTAAAATTATGTATGTAATCTTCGAATAGTCAATGAATTCATTTTGTTTTTAAATATTTATTCATTTTAAGACAGACCTGTGCTCGTTAAAAGTCGTGCAATATCGAAAATTTTGTGTTGATAATTTTAATGGAAATTACAGATAGCCATACTGGTAACACTAATCCCGCTCATTCACGGTGCCATGATAAATATTTTTGCGCCAAAAAGACATAACAGACATAAAAACTCATATAGAAAGAAATTGTCTTCTTGATATCTTTGTCAGAAGACGGATAGCTGTTCACTACATACCCTTTTATTTGAATCTTGAAGAAATACAAAGAAATTAAATTGAAATATTACTCCAAATGGAAAGTTCTTAAATCGCGCGCAATTCAACTGTAAGAGAGAGATAGAGGCACAAATAACTCACTTGACAAACGTCTGACGGCGCTGCGGTTGCAAAAAAACTCTGAAATGCGACAAAATATTTTCTTTTCTATTTTATCCTTATTAGCAGGTTGTGTCCCTTCTTGTAATATGTACTTTTGTATTCCTTATTAACCAAAATAGTGTTGCACAAAAGGGTTTGTCTCAAACCTATCCTGAATTTTGGGACAGCTCAAAAGAATATGAGTCTTCCAGCTCAAAATTTCATCCCAATGTTTTTGTTGTAATATCGACAATTGTTCACAATTAACCCAAATAACTATATTCAACTAAATTATTAAAAGGATTTTCTTGTGAAAATGACTTAACTCTAAGGAATTAAACAATTTTCACATTAAAAAACCTCTCATTTTCTCTACGTGAATTTTCGCGGCATTTCGAAGAATGCCAAAAGGCACCACCAAATTTACTTCGGCTTTTATTTTAGCTCAGGCCTGTTTTAGGATGTATTAACACAAAGACCGTTAAATTTTAGGTATAATTTAAATTTAAATTCCGTTGTAAAAACTGAGTGTGGAAAGTCTTACAAAAAATGTGACAGATCGATTGTGTTTCTAGCAGTCTTACGATTTGTGGTGAAGTTTAAAAGGTTTTCATGAAAATTGTTTGGTTTTCATTAAAGATTGTTTCTGTTTATGTGAATAGTGAATAAATCTTTAAATTTCGGGTGAAATTTCTCAGCTGGATCCTATATTTCGCGTAAAAAAAGTATAAACTTTGTGAGCGTCTCTTCGGTGAGGTAGTGTTGCCTATTTCGGCAACATCTTTTGCTTTCCTAAAGTTATTATTCATTTTATGTTTTTTTTTTTCAATTTCTGAGTTCTACAATGTCCAGAGAAAAAAACCATCGCTTCTATGAAAATGATGATGTGTAATAGGCCTTTAAAGAGTTCAGGAAGGGAAAATGGCTACGGGAATCTGCGCGTTAATTTGAGATGCTACTCTTCAGGTCTTCAGGACAAAATACACGGAAGATCTCAGGACATATGGGTCATATAAACGTATTAAACTAAATATTAAACTCGTTCCGTTTGACGTTTTGAAATTTTCTATCCGTTGCGTCACGAGAGCTGGTCAGAAAAAAGGTGGCCGGTATTTCACTCAAAGTGGCTTTCAAGGTTCCACACAACCCTTCCGAAAAGGAAGTAGGGTAAGTTGCATAAATTGGAACAATTTCCAGAGGCTCGAACTTTGATACAAGATTAAAGACATTATAAATACATTTTTCCCTGATGACATACATAAATTTGTTCCTTGATTCTTCTAGAATATTACCGTTTCATAGAAACTCTTGAAAAACAGTTTGAAAAGTTCTTAAATACAAGAAAAATACGTGAGTGCAAAACAATATAATTTGGACAGGGTGGGACAAGTTGGACGTGGGAATTTGGACAATGCGTAGGGGAAGGTTGTGCAAGTTTCAAGATTTTTTACTGAATGCCATACAAACTGAATCAATTATACCACTAGGGTAAAGTGTATAATTAAAAAGTAAAAAACATTAAGGCTTAGATATATATTATTTATTAAATCTTTTTCTTGGATATTTTAATTTTCTTGCTTTGCTCTTTTTCTTCTTTTATTTTGAGCCTTTCTTCCTGTTTCTGAAGTCTAATTCTTTTTTTTTCTTGCATAGCCTCTTCAAACATGAATTTAAAAACTCCATAGAATAATATTAGATACCTGTCCACCTTTGGGCGAAAGCATTACACCCGTTTCGTCAAGATTAAAGACGCGATCAGGAGGAAGTTCCAGAAGATCTTTGGATTTTAAATATTCATGAGTTTTCTCAAACCACTCAGTGATGTCCTCAGTGGTAATACCAGCTCTTTGGGTTGTGTATGCTTCTGGTGTACGAAGTCTCAATTCTGGGTATCTGTTCAAAAAGCTCTTGAACCAAGAGTATCCTGGCCTTCCATCGGTGGACTCGTTGACAATCTTGAACTTCTTACAAATAATTTGCACAGTGTTGAGGACTTGATCTTTTGTTATAGGATGCCACTTGTCACTGCATCCTAAAATCCATTCAACGAGCTCATCTTCTATATCTTTTGGCAGCGTAGGAGGCCTTCCCCCAGAGCATTCTTCCGGACATTTCCCGGTCAGCTTATTAAAAAGTGTTGTTCTTGGCACCCCAAATAATACTGACACCTGACTTAGTGACTTTCCTTGACGAAAAGCTTCCAGTGCTTTGTTCACTTGGTCTTGAGTATAGGATTTGTACTTTTTCAATTTATTTGCCTTTTTACCCATCTGAAATAAAAAGAAAACCCCTGCAATACAATCGTATCTCCGGATGTCCAACTTGTCACTTTTGCTCACGCTTCAAATAAGCACTTTTTCTTCATACAGTTAGTAATTATATCAAATAAAACCATTACGTACCGTTAACTATCGAGATTAAACACTTTATTCCACTAAAATTTGCCAGAAATATTGAGAAATGTCAACAGAACCGAAAAACCAAAGTCACTCTTCTTGTGTTTTTATTAGGAAAAAATGGCCGATCGATGTATTTTTTCGACGGTGAAAAGTTACACTGTCAATTGAGGTGAGAATTTTATACGTTAAATCTTATTCATATGAATAGATTTTCACTTTATTTGCAGCACAAGGAACCAAATAATTAAACTATAACATAAAAAAATATACTAATTAAAATTTAGTACTGTATTTATCAAGAAAAAATTGCCTGTCCAACTTGTCCCAGCGAGATTTTCCAACTTTTGCCATTGTCCAACTTGTACCAATTTACCCTAACAAAAAATATCAATATGAATTAAAAATAATGCATTTCAAACTTAGGACTTCGGTGCTTATATGCAACTATGCCGAAATTTGGCACACTTACCCTATAAAATAAAAAAAATGAAATGATTTTTTTTTACCTGAGAGACCCATGTAACCCCTTAAAAAGTCCTCGAAATGATCTTGATGCTGTTAAACGGGTTGTGTACTATTTATTTCGATTAAGAAAGTTGTTAAAAAGGGGTGGCAAAGTGTTTTTTTTCGCATCATTTACCATTTATAGGTTCTCAGCCGATTTGAACCGTTTTAAAAATCACTTAAAACATTGCCCAAAATATCTTCCTAAGGTAAGGGAAGTAGGTATCGGGCAGTTAAGAAAAATGCTCCATAATTTGCTTAAAATAAAAGCTCTAAACCAATTTTTGGCACTTTTGAATATGCCAATTGGAACTCTAGCATTCCATTTATCAATATCTCTACATTTGATCTCTTAATATTTACAGAAATTAGTAAAAAAAATGGTAAAATTGCAACTATGCACTGTGAATATTGCTTCGGCCATATGAAATCAGATGTAGAAGATATCGGCCGAAAAATAAAACCCTTCAGAAATAATACAAATTTAAATATTTTTCTTATTGATTACGATGTATTCGAAGAAACACTTTCCGTCATCCATCCCTTATAAGAACCGATAATTGCCGAACTATCAGGAGCAGTTTTTATCACTTTACAGGAAGATTGTTGGTGAAGGGATGTCTGGATCTTCTAATTTTTCACCGTAATTATGATCCTATTTTGGACGACAAAGTATTAATTTAGTAGATTTAACGACAAAAAATCCAGTTTCGGTTTGTCCCATGATTCTCCACAAGACAATAATATCACTCAAAAAAAGTGAAGAAAAATTGTTAATACTTCACCACAGCTAAATAAGACTGAAGTAAACACGAAGTTCTGTCATATTTCTCGTAAGCAATTGCTCACACTGAATTTTCAACAAAGCAATTTTAACTCAAATCATTTTCAAAATTTAACGTATTAAGTGTTAAAATCTTCCAAAAAGAACAAATATTTAGATAGAATTCATTATTAATCAAATATTGGAATAAAAATCCATCATTTTAATCAATTTATTTTTAGTGTCCAATTTTATCCTCAAAGTGTCCGAATTTAGAAACTGGTCAAAATTATGAGCTCTTACCGTATATCCTGAGAAGGATAGTAAATCAGTTCTGCTATCAGAAAATATATCTCCATACTCCGACCAGGATTGCTGTGACCTCAGCCTGAAATACCGTGATATTCCGGACAAGAGGGAGCTAATTACCAGGTCAAGTACTGGACAGTGGTATCCGGCACCTGAGGATCCTTTATAATCTACGCGAGCTCAATTATCTCACCCACGCGGTCTCTCTTTAAGGTTTAATATTCTTTTAAGACAATATTTCCTCTAATTGGAAATCATTCCTTATTAGGTCAGGATGCCTGCGAACAAGTGAGTTCATGATACTCACAGACAACGCTATAATTGATATCAAAAAATGTAGGGACTTCTTACATTATCCTCTTCAAAGTAGATCAATAAAATCAATTTTAAAGTTAAGTTCTTGCCATTTCCACACTGAGAAAAAAAAGAGGGTGCGATTAACTTTTTTTCCTCATAACTTTAACACTTTTTAGATGTAAAAATATATCAACATTTTTTTATGTTAATTTTACACCTTTTTAAGGGTAAAATTAACATGAAAAAAGGGTAACTTTAACCTCTTATACACCTAAAAGCATAATATTTACACCGATTTCGGATTAATAATGTAGAGTAAAATTAACATTTCTGGAATGTTATTTTAACTTTTTCGGATTTTTCTCAGTGTACGTCACTGAGAAAAAAAAGAGGGTGCGATTAACTTTTTTTCCTCATAACTTTAACACTTTTTAGGTGTAAAAATATATCAACATTTTTTAATGTTAATTTTACACCTTTTGAGGGTAAAGTCAACATGAAAAAAGGGTAACTTTAACCCCTAATACGCCTAAAAAGCATAATATTTACACCGATTTCGGATCAATACTGCAGGGTAAAATTAACATTTCCGGAATGTTATTGTAACTTTTTCGGATTTCTCTCAGTGTAATAAAGTACACTGAGAGAAATCCGAAAAAGTTAAAATAATATTTCGGAAATGTTAATTTTATCCTGCAGTATTGATCCAAATTGGTGTAAATATTACACTTTTTAGGTGTATTAGGGGTTAAAGTTACCCTTTTTCGTGTTAATATTACCCTTAAAAAGTGTAAAATTAACATTAAAAAATCTTGATGTATTTTTACACCTAAAATGCGTTAAAGTTCTGAGGAAAAAAAGTTAATCGCACCCTCTTTTTGTTCTCAGTGTACTTTAAACCAGCTTTAGGATTCTCATGAAAAAAATATTAAAGAATTACGAATTGAATTTTCAATTACAAAAAAGCTTCCAAATATTTTTGAGTAATTTTCAGACACTCCGCAGATAATCATTTTCAACCAAGAAAAAGTACATAAAACAGAAAAAAAACTTACCTCCACTTTTCTCGATCTGTTTCGATTGTTTGAGATGTCTTTTCTGCTGTGCCAATAAGAGAATTTCACTTATTGCTTGCATCTGTTCTGGTCTCAGTGCTCGATTGAGTGCTTCGTACCATGAAGCATCAACTTTAGCTAAATCTACAAGAAAAAAGAAATTTATCGAATTTTGCCCCAAAAAACTCTCTTGTTCATTCCCTTACTTTGATAAACATCGTGAAAAGTGATGTATTCGTCTACCGTCTGAGGATCATCATCGTCATCGAGAGGAGTTGTGTAACTCTCAAGAGCAGTCTCATCAATCTCATTGCTTAACTCATCATCTGCATTCCCATCTGAATCATCATCATCGTCGTCCTTGATGATGTCCGTAAAGTCGTAATTGTGATTTGCTCCCTTCTCCTTAATCCTATTCGCCAGATTGGACAAGAAGTTGGGATTGTTTTCATCAAGATCATCTTCATCGCTTGAGAGTGCCTCTTCACAGTCATCATCATCATCTTCACTCTCTTCCTCTTCAGCTTCCTGAGCACGCACCTGATATGCACGCTTCAGGCCTTCAAAGAGCAAAATCAGAGCTGGCAAGATGCGTCCCACCAGCTCATTCAGCACCGGTGGTCTCGCCTCGCCCATTGACATGAGCGTACAAAGTCCCAGAACGCACAATTTCCTATCGTGGATCCTGCCAAAAATCCCCACGATTAACCTTTTATCCTCAAATTTCTCACAAAAATATTCCCCCTTTCTTACCCCAAAAAACAATCCGTATCGTGAAGCCATTGTTTGATAAAGTGCGAACAAATAGACTCTGATCCCGGTTGCTGAAGCTGTGACTGCATCTTGTCCAAAATCGACAGCAACAACGTTGGATTGTAGTACAACGCCGCAATGACGACCTAAGAAATCCATGAGGAAATTGCCAATGAACTTTTGCCCAATACATTATAAACATTACAATCCGAAAATATTCATTAAAACATTAAAAGCACTCGCAGATGTTAAAATTGGAAGATTAACAGATAGATTTTTCACATGACGGTGCTGAAAGATATTTGTGCTATTCTGAATTTCATTTGCGTCATGATTCTTGTGCAAGAGTTCATTAAATTTAGCAAAATTTTACATGAGGATATTTCTGATTGTTTTCCATCTAAATTGCAAGTAAAATCATACGGCATCACGTAAATTTGAGATTCCTTCATAAAAGCGTTAACTAGTCTTTTAACAAATTCTCAGGAGACGTCATGGAAATATGACCTTTCAATTTTTAATACCTTTCTTATAAAGTGATGCAAAATTGCCCAGTTAATCCTTTAAGGACGATTGGGTCACCCGTGACCCAAAGAGATAATAATTTTTCCTGACTACCTGAAATTATTTCTTTCTAATGTTTGTACCTAATCACGAAGTAGAAAGATGTAGGAATCTAGGATATTTTTTGCAAATCTCCAGCTATTTGCTATATAAAAAATATTTGAGCTCAAAAATAACGAATTTTCAAATTTTCACGTTGCTACTTGAATTTTAATGTTTATAATATTTCTATTTTTTTTTTAAGCAAAAACCTTTTATGACTAGAAACTATAATAACTATACATAATATTTCTTAACAAAGTAAAAATTATAGTTTATTGGTATTTTCAGGAAAGCTTCATATTTTCATGGGTCATATATGACCCAATCGTCCTTAAAGGTAAAAAACACCGAATTTGTCTCTAGTGAATTTCCGAAGATTTGAGGTTAGACTGTTTCTTGTTTTAGTTTATGTGTGCGCAAAATAGTTAATTATTCGTGTAATATTGTGTGATATATCAATTAGCTGAGATTTCCCAGTGCAATACTGACTGAAGAAGGTAATATTTTGATAATTTATGAGATACTTTTGCGTATATTTTGTAAATTCATAACTTTTTACTCTTGCACATGACTTCAAAAATGGGAAAAAAAATTTCATGATCAATGGACCCGAAATCATCCACATATTATGCCCTGAACGAAAGCAACATAATATATTTGGAACAAGACGTAACAGAGCAAACGAGTAAACTAGTCGTCTGGAAAATTTTGTGCTTTTTTACCTTTAAGGACGATTGGATCATATATGACCCATAGTTTTCCAGGACTCCTAGGGATGGAAAAATTTCTTTTTAACCGTAAATCTCTTATTTAGGCTAAAATATCGAGGAAAACTTGATTTCGTTGAATTTCGCTCAGCGGAAAGCTTCTCGTCCTTAAAGGGTTAAGGACGATTGGCTCACCCGTGACCCATAGAGAAAATGATATTTCCTAACTTACCTAAAATTATTTTTCCCTAACTGTGTAATCACACTTGCACATTAAAATTTTAATATAATTCACATTAATTTTCGCTGGTGAGAGTCCAAATGTGTAATTTCTGTGTTTGAATCATTTTATATTCAAAATTTGATCTATTTGTTGATAAAAAGGTAGACTTGGCCCGCAAAATTTGATATAAATTGATTTATAGCATTAATGAGAAAAATTAATGCGATTTTTTATTTAATTTTTTAATGTGAAAAATATTTATATATTTATATTTATTTTTTTTTACTGTGTATATTATCTCTGAAATCGAGACCTTTCCAATGATATTTCGTACCCCTCCTCACTCCGCTTCTATCTCTATCTCTAATGTTTAACAACCGATTTCAATGAACCTTTTTCTTTAAGCTGTCTACACATTAGACAAATTATTGAAATAATAGCTTTTCGAAGTGACATTGAAAAGAAACTTCAATATTGAAGCGAATATTGAAACCAATATTTCAATAATTGCCTACACACTGAACAAATTGACTTCAATATTAAAACTTCAATATTAAAAACACCAGTCTAGTCAGGGATTCATAGATCTTCTGGGATTTTCTTCCATATTTTGTCAAGAACACCCAAAAATACCCAAGTTGATCAATGATTTCTCCAGCTTCCTCCAGAAATCCAAGATCTTCTGGGATTTTTTGGTTCATTATACCCAAAGCACTTCAGATACATTCTGTGGTCAGAGGCTTCCTGGAGCTTCCTCCAGGAAATCCCATGTCTTCTGGGATTTTGTTGTTCATTATGCCCAAAGCACTTCAGATACTTTCTGTATTCAGAGGATTCCTGGAGATTCCTCGAGGAAACTCCAGATCTTCTGGGATTTTCTTGTATATTATGTCAAAAACACTTCAGATTGGAAACAAAAGCCAAATAGACTTAATAACTTGATTTCTCACAGACTTTCAGGATCATGCTTCGTATCATAGCGTAGGAGAGTTTACCATCGCGAGCAAAAGGACTTGATGGCCACAACCACAAGCCTTCGTTCCCTCTATAGGATTCCAAATCGTATCATAAAATTATACTTATATGAAGTGCTTTGGGCATAATGAACAAGAAAATCCCAGAAGATCTGGGATTTCTGGAGGAAGCTCCAGGAATCCTCTAACCACAGAAAGTATCTCACTGGTTTTGGGCATAATATTCAAGAAAATCCCAGAAGTTCTAAGATTTTCTGGAGGAAGCAGGTGATTAGTTCTGACCAAGTAGGGCTCTTGAGGAGATTGAACAAAATATATAACCAAATTCTAAGAATCTGGGTTTTTCTGGAGGAAGCAGAAGAGATGTGTCTTGACTTGAATTTTGATCTTGGATGTGTTTTCATTCATAAACAAGGAAAATCCGGCAGTTCTGTGATGTTCTGAAGGAAGAAGATTCCTGACCATTAAAAAATATTGAAGGAAATATCAAATCAACTTGATATTTAGAACTTCTTTGAAATTTTATTTCAATGTGACTTTGAAATTTTTTATTGACATAATTTGGCCTAATTTGTAGCCATTCAAAATAATGAAATAAAATGTTCCATATTGAAACAAATATTTCAATATTTGCCTACACACTGGACAATTTTCTTCAATAGTGAAACATTTATGTCAATAAATCTTTGCAATGTGGAGGCAATCTTTGTCAATATTTGATATTGATAAGAAATATTTCAATAAATTGTGTCTAATGTATAGCCAGCTTTAGATGACTTTCTGCACCCTGAGATTTTTTACAAGGGACCTCGAAATGCCTGCAGTCACATTGTGAATTTGAATGGTGATAAAACATTTTTTTTTTCTTCACTTGTGCAAATCTGATGGATAATTCCTGGAAATTACTAATTTTACATAGCACACCCAAAATAACATTAATACATTTTTGTTATCACTTTCCATGTGATTATTTGCTGAATTTATAAGCATCTTATCTAACAGCACCACACGACGTGTTTTTTCTTTCTTCAACTGTTGTTATTTTAGTTTTTCTTTTTTTTTGGTATTGAAAGCAGGACAATGTGGTAACTTACCTGAAGACACATTGTGCGCAATTCTGATGATTTAACCTCCCTGGTGAGACGTGTAAGGACAAGATCGACAAAAATTGGGATACATTCGTCAATGCGTCCCTTACACTGCAAAATGATGACTTCGAGTAATTTGGCGGCATGACATTCAGGATCCTCACCAGGATCACCCGTCAAGATGGACTTGCACATATTGAACATGGCAATAAGGTGATTTTGATTCGATAGAAAGGCCTCCGTGTCGACTGTGACATAATTATGAAGTGCTGGCATCATATCCACAAAATAGTCATAACCATCCTTTTGGAATACTTGATAGATCAATTCTAGCATTTGCCACATATCTGGCGTGATGACTTTTGCCGTTAGATCATATACGAGGGAACAGGCTTCCTCATAGAACTCAATGACATTCTGCTGAAAAATATGTCCAACGACACGAATAACAATTGGATGGAGATTTGACATGATCTGCGGATGATCTTCCATCACAGACAACAGTGTCTCAATGGTATTGAGCAATCCCATGGCTGTTATGGCACGACTATCGCTACTATCATCCGATTCCAGGACTTGACTGAATGTCGTGGCGAGATGTTGACAAATTTCCACAGCAATGGGTAGCAATTGATCTGAATAAGTACAAACAATTTTCTGCATGACATTTGTCAAATCTTCATTTTGTGTCTCCCTTATTATCGCCAGTATCTCCATGGTAATGGGCTTTATCTGTGCCTCAATGTATTGATGGGAGTGATCTTGAGTGGTGAGATACATTTGAAGTGCAACAGCTGCCTCCACTTTTACCGGCAACTCCTTATCCGTCAGCAATGCCTGAGATGTCAATCGCATAATTTCAGCCAAAACCTGAGGATTCTTCAGTTTAATCTCATGAAAATGATGTGTCACCCAACATGCCCGGGCCCTCAGTAACCCATGTGGACTACCAAATTCCGGAAAGACATAATTTGTCAGTAGAGTCTCCATTTGTTCCCGGAACATCTTCTTCTTCAGCAAAACCTCAGCTAATGTCCCCACAATGTGCAGAGCGCCATCTTTCTGTTTTGAATCTGAATTTGGATGTGTCAAAACTTCCATAACAATCTGCATAGTCTTCTGCAAGATACCCTTGCGCTTCTTGCAACTGGTTAGGAGAAAAGCCTGAGCAGCTGGTACAGGAAAGCCAAAATCTTCAAAAACATCAAATTTCACCCGAATATACTCATACGGATCCGTCTCCCAAAGCTCCTGATCGGCATCCGTGTAGGACATTATTGGAAATATTACATCCTGTATCAATACCACCATATGAGGCTTAATCAACTTCCACGAATACACCTGTTCACTGGCTTGTTTGAGATAATTCAAAATATCCGTCAGTACACGTGGAGACACATAAATCTTATTCCGATACTGATCCAGAACCTTCAGTAACACCTCCAAAATTCCCGTGGTGAATGTTGGCAGAAACCATGCAGCAAACTTCTGATAATCCTTAATAACTTCATGCCCAGGACATCCATAGCGTTCAAACATTCTCACCATTATGTGCATAGCCCATTTTTTCACTTTCCACCACACCATCTCTGGTCTCTCATCCTCGTCAATATGACTGGAATCTGGTGCTGGACGATCAACAATCTGCCGACAAACTTCCATCCATTGGGAAAAAGTCTCTCTCGAAATCAAATCCAATGGCAATGAATATTGTGTTAGAGCATGATAAATTTTCAGTATTTGCTTCTGCAGCAATACACTCTGTTCCGATGGATCCTGCATTAGATTCACCATCAAATGATACATCATGGGCAATAGCAAATTCATAGCTTCAGTCAATGGTGTACGATCTTTAGCTGTTTTATATTCATAATTCTTTGTCAATTGATACAGACAAATCAATGCACCTGTCCATCCATTGACATCGGGATTTTGCAGATAAATACTTATCTTATCCACAATTTGTGTCCATCTACCCGGGAAATCCGACACAATTATATGATAGACACAAATTGCTAACTGCACACGTATAATATCTGGCGAATGGACAACTGCCTCAACAATACTATCCCTAATCATAGCACGATCTTGCTCATGAATTGAATAAACCATTGGAGCTCCCGGTTCTGCTTCCCTATCCTGCCAATTCTGCGTTATCAGATTCTTCAAATAGATCACTCCAGCCTGCCTCACCGGCAAATCCACATCATTCTGCATGACAATTCTCAGCAATGTGGGCACAAATCCAATTATCTTGTGGATCTAAACAAAACAACAAATTCATTACAATTTTCCTCAAAAAGACATATCAAAAAAAAAAACTTCGTGGCGTGCTTATTTCGTTGGTCCTGGAAGTTGGAATCAACGCTGAGACGGCGGTGGACGCATGGTGAGTGGGAAAGATCAAGAAAAAGATGAAATAAATTCAATTCAATTTCGAGAAATTAATGTAATATAGGGGAAGTGTTCCAAATTTCAACCAGCTTCTAACTTCAGCCACTTTGAGTGTAATTTCGGTCATGCAAATAAATTACAGTAGACTCTCTCAAATTCGGGCATATGGGACCGAAATGTCAGCCGAATTAGACAGAAATTCGGGCGACAAACTTTTTGAAATGCAACGTTTTTTATTCATGTGCATATAGATATTGAGTTTACACACTCATATATAACGTAAATTGCATGAAAATCCCTCAATAATGCAAAATCACATCAAAACTAAGACAAACCATTCCAAATTTGATTCATTTGATAATCATAATCAAACTTGAAAAATGACAACAAACTTTTTTCAAATGTAACCGCTGCCCAAATTAAAAAGTAGCCCGATCTTAAAAGAGACGAATTTGCGAGAGTCTACTGTAATTAAAATTATGTAGGGTAAGTGTGCCAAATTCCGGCCGGCTTGCAATTCCGGCCACTTTTTTTGTTCCTCGAATTTCGATGAATTTTTAGTTTTTGCATACTCTAGAGATCATACAGTGCAAAAAAATAACAAAAATGTCGCTTCGACAAATGAGGTAATGTGAAAGAGACACTGGAAAAATTCTGGGAAGGCAAAAAAACTATAAGAATGAAGGTGGCCGAAATAGGCCACCAATGCTATGTCTACATTTTTATTCATTTTAAAAATGTATTAAGAATGATTTTAGAGAAAATAAAAATGATAAACTGTCTGCAAGGTTCCAAGCACTCCTTATAAAAGAGTAACAAAAATATTCAATTTATATTAAAAATTGTACATTTCAAACTTGAGACTTTGTCGCTTGCATGCAACTATGCCGAAATTTAGCACACTTACCCCATGTAATCTTCGAATAGGCAATGAATTCATTTTACTTTTAAATATTTATTCATTTTAGGATGTATTAAGACAAAGACCGTTAAATTTTAAAATTGTTAAAATGTTAAAATTGTTTATAATTAATTTGCCAATTCTCTCAATTTCTTGTAGTGTATCAGATCGCTCACCCCCTATTCATTTTTGGTGTTCTTTTTCCATCTTTAACGTAATTCAGAGATCTAAATTGTATTCAGCGAGTAAGTGTCGTAAGACAAAGATGATTCCCTTGCTTGTGAGCTCTTTATGTATGTTCAATGTAAACTTATGCCAATAAATTTTCCTCTCTAGCCACTGAGGAAGGCGTGCAGTACGCCAAAAGCTATGGGAAACTGAGAAGATTTTTTCTCTGAGTTGAAAATCATTTTTCCACTGAGGCTTCCGGAAGGGACATTCGTGTCCTGCCTTCATGTTAAATTTTAGGTATAATTTGAATTTAAATTGCGTTGTAAAAACTCCAGTGTGGAAAGAATCTTACAAAAAATGTGACAGATCGATTGTGTTTCTAGCAGTCTTGTGATTTGTAGTGAAGTGCAGAAGGTTTTCCTTCGGTGTTTTTTCATGAAAATTGATTAGTTTTCATTAAAGATTGTTTCTGTTTATGTTAATAGTGAATAAATCTTTAAATTTCGGGTAAAATTTCGCAGCTGGATCCTGTATTTCGCGTAAAAAAAGTATAAACTTTGTGAGCGTCTCTCCGGTGAGGTAGTGTTGCCTATTCCGGCAACATCTTTTGCTTTCCTAAATTTCTTATTCATTTTATGTTTTTTTCAATTTCTGAGCTCTACAATGTCCAGAGAAAAAAACCATCGCTTCTATGAAAAAGATCATGTGGAATAGGCCTTGAAAGAGTTCAGGAAGGGCAAATTTCTATGGGAATCTGCGCGTAAATTTGAGATGCTACTCTTCAGGTCTTCAGGACAAAATACACGGAAGATCTCAGGGCTTGTGGGTCATATAAAAACGTATTAAACTAAATATTAAACTCGTTCTGTATGACGTTTTGAAATTTTCAATCCGTTGCTTCACAAACAAGGTGGCCGGAATTTCACTTAAAGTGGCCGGAATACTACCCAAAGCAATGTCCATATTTTTATTAATTTTTTAATATTCTAGGAAGTGATTTAAAGAAAACAAAGATGATAAACTAGTTTTCAAGGTTCCACACAATCTTCCCGAAAAGGAAGAAACAAAAAATATCAATACAAATTAAAAATATTGCATTTCAAACTTAGGACTTCGTTGCTTATATGCAATTATGCCGAAATTTGGCACACTTACCCTAGACTGTTAAGATGTTGGACAATAATACTTCGATCGTATTTCGCTCTTTCGAAAAGCTTTTTGATACGTTTAAAAGCTCAATAGATGAGTGTCACAATTTTTGACTGAAAGGCATAAGGGGAACCGTATGATTGTACGGAATGTAGCCATTTCTCTCCTGATATGTTGCGATGAAGAAACCTTTCTGGATCGATTGTTAATAGGCGATGAGACATGGATCTAATACAACAGCATAGAGTGGAAAAGATCTTTTTGTAATTATTATAAGAGTTGCTGTAAATTTGATAGGATTTCAGGGAATTTAATCACTTTGAGCTACTTCAACGCGATCAAACAATCATAATACATAAGCACCGTGACAATTTCATTAGATTCAATTCGCCTTTTTAATATAAACTTCCGATTTCGACCAAAAGAAAGGCCATAATTTTCCAAAATGACAACACTAAATCATGCATCGAATAGCAGACGCTGCCAAAATTACAGAAGTTCCAATAGGAAATTCTCGGGAGCCAAGAATATTCTTTAGAAGATATTGACCCTTCAGATTATCATTTGTTTCAATCTCTACAGAATAGTTTGATGCCCAAAAATATGGATTGCTTGGAAGACGTCTAAAACGACCTTGCGAACTTTCTTCAAGAAAAAAACAGGTTCTTTCTTAAAGAATGGGATTGATGAGGTTATATATCTTTTGAGGACAAGTGTTAAGATCAATGGAGACTATATCCTTGATTTTACAAATTATATTTCTAAAATATTAGTTGAAATTTATCTTAGGCAGTCCTACGAACTTATGCAATCATCCAATATTACTTCGCTTTAATCAGTTTGGTTAATTAGTAATAAAGCGTGTCCACGATAAAATTGTTCCAAATGATTTGATACTTTTATGACAGATGTCACTAGCTCCGCATTTTCGTTTTATGTAAACAACCTTGTAGCACGTGTTTTTACCTTTCTTTTGGTAAAACTCTCATTAAATTCTGTTAATTTTTCACTAAGATACGAAATAATAATGGAAAAGAGAAGGGAACTGATCATGTACACGTATCTAAAAAAAATCCTGGAATTAATTACGCGGACCTTTTAAAACTCACAAATACCTCACTCCAGACCGTCCGGAGGGTGATTCTTCGATTCCTCGATAGTGAAAAACCACTGCCCAGAAACCTCGATGTAGAAAAAAATCGGGATATTGGAGATCGAGATTTGGAGAAAAAGGTGATCATGCGCTACACAAGAACAATACTTCGACATCTGTGAGGGATATGGCTAAAAAACTTAAATGTTCTCCCAGTCTTGTGCACAAAAGCAAACATAGGAA
The DNA here is from genome assembly GCF_024763615.1 of Phlebotomus papatasi. Taxonomy (NCBI): domain Eukaryota; kingdom Metazoa; phylum Arthropoda; class Insecta; order Diptera; family Psychodidae; genus Phlebotomus; species Phlebotomus papatasi. The sequence goes on from NC_077223.1 coordinate 69,534,274, forward strand.
TGGACTGAAGACTTTTAATGCCCTCATCGGACGGTTGCACAAAGTCAGTCAGCTAAAACACGAGCTCGAAGGCTGCACGATAAGATGATGTCTGGCTTTATTGGGTGAATTTTAATGGATGATGAAACATACGTAAAAGGAGACGTCAATTACCAAGACAGCAATATTACACCGCAAAGTCTTGCGCAGGATGTAAGAATAAGGACAGGTACAAAAATTATGAAGTTTCCAAAAAAATATATGGTTTGGATGGCGATCTGGTCATGTGGATGACAGAGTAAGGTCTTCTTCGTACAGGGCAACATGAACTCGTCAGTTTACATCAAGGAGTGCCTCCAAAAACGCCTGGATTGGCTAGATTTGGCGTCGTGCCATTACTCAAAAGCAACCAAAGAATGGTGCGAAGAGAACGACGTTCGTTATGTACCCAAGGAGATGCATCCGCCAAACACTCCAAATCTCCGTCCAGACAAAACATATTGGGCTATTATCAAATACGATCTGAAGAAGAAGGCTAAACGCGTCGAGAACATCGAGGACTTCAAGAAAAAAATAGAATGAAACAACCAAGAACCGCGGTGATGATCTTGTACAGAACTTTATGGGAGGACTCAAGAAGAAGATTCGAGATTTCGCCAATGAAACACTTGAATAAAAAAAACTAATATTTCTAATAAATCTACAATGAATTAAAGATTCAAAATTTTTTTTTTTTAATATTATATAGACTTCATTTTTAAAGCATTATTTTTGGGTGCAATCTTAACGTGCACAGTGCACACGCTTTAGTTATTATTCTTTAGAAGAATAATTGATTTACTATCGAGTGGTCAGACTCTTTGCATAAAAAATAATTTAAGATAAGATGAAAAAAAAAGTTTTGCTATTAAAAAAGAATTTTCATGAAGTTTGATAATAGACAGACAAATACCATAGCTTCTTGCAAGCTCATTTGAAGGTCCGCAAAAAATTTCAAAAGCTCTATCTTTCACCCTTTAGCCTTCATTTCTATCCATAGAGAGTTCGAGCGAAAAAAATACTCCACCTCACCACAAAAATTGTTGCTGTTTATCTTATTAAATCAATACAATTTCAATAAACCGTGGCTGTTTTTTATTTCTTTCCCGCAAAATTTACTCATCTAATTATAGAAGTAGTACAAAATGGCACAAGAAAAAGAAACAGAGAATCCCTGCCCTCGAAAGATCATCATATTGATCCATTTTTTTCAACATTTGTATGTCTAGCAAATAGGAATACCAATATATAGAGTGCATTGGTGCACAGACAATTGCATGGTAATTTATGCACGAAAAGTCAGTGGAAAAATATGAATTTCCGATTTGTGCAACGATTTACACATGAGACAGAAGGTGAAGCACAAAATCAATTGCAATTTGTAGCGATAGCAATCGCACGGATATTTTACTATCATTCTCACTTTCTGCTGAAGAGAATAAAATTTTATATAAAATTCTAAACAATCTTCTTCAAAATTGCATTTGGGAAGCATTAAAATAGTCTGAAGAATTTCTATATGTAAATAAACAAAGTACTGACTTTGTGATATTCATGTCCTGAGGTAAATTCTCACACTAAGTCGCATAAAAATTTAAAGCTTCGCTCATCTGTGATCAGTATCTATTAATATATCATTATTTACTGTACATAAAATTACATTAACTAGCTTAAAGTAAGCCGATACTATGGCAATGTTATAATTAAATACATTGTCCCTACTCTTAAAATCGAGCTTTATTAAGGGCATAAAACAAAGTCCTTAAAAAGTACTTATTACGTCCTTACTCAAGGATTTTTTGGCGAAAGTAGCGACATCTGGTGGCAAATGTTGAAACTGGGTTAGAAAATGCGATGCACACATGTTTTTAGTTTTTCCTCCAGAAAAAAAATATGAGGAATTAATAATATATGTTTTATAGACAATATTATAACCACTTAAGAAGTGCTTAGTCGAAAGTACTTAATAAGGTACTTAGTGAAAATACTGTTCATGTCTTTGATACAAACAGCTTGATCAAGTATCGCATTTTTTAACGTCACGCTAGTTGTCCGTCTGTCGAATCATTACAAGATCTTGAGTTCAAACGATTAGAGATAGACATTTGTGACCTTCGGAGGGCCCCCATAAGTCGACACTGAGACCATTAACACGCCTCAGATTTTCCCCGCATCCCTCCCATTACCCACCAAAAACCATGTGTTGTGGGATTGCTTTCCTTTTTGAACATGTTTTAGAATTCATCCAGGCGAACATTTCGTCCTTTTACGAAAATACCCTTGAATCATTCCTAATAAAGCTTTAGAGAGCCTATTTTCCAACTGAATGGTGTCATGTTTGGACTGATTGAAAAACTCGTGGAATTTCTGAGAAATTTGAACCGGTTCCAATGGTTTTTTACCCAAAAAAAATCTATTACTCTTAAGTTACATATTTTGGAGTATCCTTTGAGTGATTTATGAATCTATTGGGCCTATTTTTCAACCGATTTGATCAAATTTGGAGTCAATTGAATGGTCTTGAAATACCAAACCTGAATGTACTAGGGCAAGATGGGGTAATATGGAATCATGTCTATATTGGAATTTTGAGATTTTCTCAAAGTTTCAGATGGTCAAAGAGAAAAAGTAAACCACAAAGAAGTACAAGACTTTACATTCGAGAGTGCTTCTTCGTTGATTTTTACTTTTGCCATCTAAAACTGTTAGAAAATTTCAAAATTTCGTATTAGACAGGATTCCAAATTACCCCATCTTGCCCTATCTGTCACAATCGGTAATGAATCAGTTAAATATTGCTCATTTTCTAGAATTAAATTATAGATAATTATTGAAAACACCTTCTACTTGATCAATTTTCAACTACACAATAGCTTTGTGATGATTTAATAGACAACTTTAAATCGATATTAAATTACTTATGTACCCAAAAAATTTCCGAAGAATATTTACGCCGACCTCGTTCTGAAATCATCGGGTGAATTCTGAAATTTATGAGATTTTCACGTGATAAATTCACAGATTTTAGATCACCTTTTTTGAGTATTTCATGAGCTTTCCATATAAAATATCATGAGAAACAGTCACAGTATCCGAGAATTTATATGATAATTTTTGTTGAAGTCTTTTGAAATATTTAGATAAGACAATCTCAGATTAGTGAATTTATCACATGATAAACTCACAATCTCAGAATTCATACTCTCGAAATGCATATTTTATAAGATGATTTTTTATGTAAAAAATATATTTTTTGAATGTCGTTTTATTACTTATTGGAATTTCTGAGAAATTCAAGGCCTTTCAAGTGAATAAGAAATTTTTCAAAACTAAATTGGAATCAAGTATGAACAGGATGCTTATCCGAAATAACTACGAATCTTATCCGAAATTAATGGATTTTTTTTTAGAAAGAGGTAGAAAAAACAAGGACCACCCTGACTCTAAGCAGCTCTCTCTAGTTTTTTACTCTAAGCAACGAACAATAACAGGAACGTCAATTTTTTTAAAACCGTGGCTCAATAGTAGGACGGTCAAGGTAGCTAAATGAGAAAAGTGTTAGCTTTGTGACGCAGATGCTCTTGGTTTGATCCTTTATTGAAGCGTTTTCAGCAAATAAGTGTAAAACAGGGGTCAAGTAATAACTTTTCGATACTATTTAATGGATATCATCGACAAATCTGTATCTGCTAGATTAAGCGAATGTCAACTTTTACGCATTGCTGGGTCATTTATTGTGATACTCTTAAAAGAATGCGACTGCTAATAAATATCTAAATTATCTACAAAAAGTGCAAGTGTTATTTAAATTTTTCACAATCGACAGTCGATACTATCGAAAAGAAGTAATCATGTCACCCTAGATTTTCACCGGTTCATTAAGTTATCAATGATCAAGTATAAATAATAGGGATAGAAAGAGGATTTTTGTGATGAAGCAAAATTAAATTATTACAAATAGAGATGAGAGCAAACTTAGTATAATAGGGAAAAGTAGAGATTGAGCTCGCAGGCGAAATTTGAGTCCGACAGCCAAAACGCATAAAGGAAAAAAATGGTAGGCCCTACAAGTCCCAGTCAAAATCTCAAAAGGTCTAAATCCCGAAAGCCACAATCCCAGGCGCCGGAATCCTGAAAGGGCCAAAAATCCGATAGTCAAGGTTCGAATGAGCTAAAATCCCAAAAACCGAAATCCCGAAAGCCAAAAATTCGAATGAGCCAAAATCCCGAAAGCCAAATACTGAATGAGCAAAAATTTCAAATAGCTCAAATTCCGAATGAGCAAAAATCCCGAAAGAAAAAAAAACCCAGACGCCGAAATCCTAAAAGGGCCAAAATCCCGAAAGTCAAAGTTCGAATGAGCTAAAATCCCGAAAGTCAAAAATTCGAATGAGCCAAAATCCCGAAACCCAAATATTGAATGAACTAAAATTTCAAGTAGCTCAAATTCCGAATGAGTAAAAATCCCGAAAGCCAAAATGGCTCAGTTCAGTAATGACCTTTCGAAGAGACAAAGGCACTCCAAAGCAACGCCAAAGTTGTTTGAAAATCTACTGGAAGTCTAAAGTACAAATTCATATACCCGCCGCTTTAGCACTGATTGTTCTGCCATTTCGAATTTTTGACACTTCAATCGTCAACAATGTCAAAAACAGTTTGCAAAGTTTGCTGCAAAAGACAATTTTTGCGTAGTTTTGTAGAATTTCAGGATGGCAGAACGTTTGAATTGCAATGTTATTGAGATAAATGTCCTTTTCATGAACTTGCTCACTTTTGTGTAACTCGTCGGTTTAAACATTCGAACTTCCAACGGGTTTTTAGGTAAGTTCTCTTTGATATACTTTCAAATCGGTAAAGGAAAAACCTTTCCGGAGAGAGCTCTCAAATCAGGGAGGTTATTACTGAACGAGAGGAATCCGGAACGTTAAAATCCTGAAAAGGCTAAAATCCCGAAAGTCAAAGTTCGAATGAGCTAAAATCCCGAAAACCGCAATCTCGAAAGTTAAAAATTCGAATGAGCCAAAATCCCGAAAGCCAAATATTGAATGAGCTAAAATTTCAAGTATCTCAAATTCCGAATGAGTAAAAATCCCGAAAGCCAAAAACCGTAAAGTCGAATTCCGAATGATTTAAAATTTCAAAATCCTCAAATTCTGAAAGAAGAGAATCTCGAAAGCCAAAATACCAGACGCCGAAATCCTAAAAGGGCCAAAATACCGAAAGTCAAAGTTAGAATGAGCTAAAATCCCCAAAAACCGAAATCCCGAAAGCCAAAAATTCGAATGAGCCAAAATCCCGAAAGCCAAATATTGAATGAGCTAAAATTTGAAGTAGCTCAAATCCCGAATGAGTAAAAATCCCGAAAGCCAAAATCCGGAACTTTAAAATCCTGAAAAGGCTCAATTCCTAAATAACCAAGAACCGGAAAGCCAAATTCCGAATGAGTTAAAATTTCAAAAAGCTCATATTCTGAAAAAACTGAAGTCCCGAAAGCCAAAATCCAAGACGCCGAAATCCTGAAAGGGCCAAAATACCGAAAGTCAAAGTTAGAATGAGCTAAAATCCCAAAAAACCGAAATCCCAAAAGCCAAAAATCCGAATGAGCCAAAATCCCGAAAGCAAATATTGAATGAGCTAAAATTTCAAGTAGCTCAAATTCCCATATGAGTAAAAATCCCGAAAGCCAAAATTCGGAACGTTAAAATCCTGAAAAGGCCAAAATCCTGAATAACTAATAACCAGAAAGCCAAATTTCGAATGTGTTAAAATTTCAAAAACCTCAAATTCTGAAAAAAACTGAAATCCCGAAAGCCAAAATCCAACACGCCGAAATCCTGAAAAGGCCAAAATACCGAAAGTCAAAGTTAGAATGGGCTAAAATCCCGAAAACCGAAATCCCGAAAGCCAAAATCCGGAACTTTAAATCCTGAAAAGGGGAAAATTCTGAATGGCCAAAAACCGGAAAACCAATATTTCGAATGAGCCAAAATCCCGAACGTCAAAATCCTGAAGAAGCCAAAATTCCGAATGAGCTAAAATTTCGTAAGTGTCGTAAGTCTCAAAATTTTCTGTCTTGGGGAATTATTCCAGTCATTATCCATCGTATAATTTGGTCCCTTTCAGAATTCTGGTCCATTTGGAATGTTGGCTTTCGGTACTTTGGTAATTCGAGATTTGAAATTTCGTCATTTTTGGCTTTTTCGGGATTTTGGCTGCCACTAGATCATGCATCTAAACTAAATAGTGCAAACTTATTTCAGACATTTCTCTTTCCAAAAAATATAATAATTGATAATAGCTAATATCTCGTACAACACACCAATTACCATTTACCCGAGACACTTTTACTTCACCTGAGCAAAAGGGTTTAATTTTACACAGAATATGAAAAAAAACAAAAATAGTTTGTTTACCTTCTTGAATATGACCTCAAGATTTGCAAAATGATTAGAAAATAGTAATTCTTCAGAGAAATGCCCAACGCACAATAACTTTTCTTTTGTAAATATGTTTTCAAAATTTCCTATGAGAGAAAACGAGATAACTAGATTTCTGTTTCATTCACTCTCATTGAAATGTCAGAAACATGTTTACAAAACAAAAGTTATTGTGCGTTGGACAAAAGAGGGAATGAGATAGGAAAACAACTTGAAATGGATAGGATTATTGACATTTCTTCGAGTTGGAGCAATAAAGAAATGTTTGTTGCTCTAATTTGTTTAGCATAGAGTCCTTAATATTGGACAAATACATTGCAAACCTTCCCATACTACTTCTAATTCCCATTCTTGTAATTGGAAGGTTATTGTTTGGTAATCTCTAACAAAGCCAAAAGTTGCAGATAGAATTTCCAACATGAAATTCTTTGCATGAAATGCGCCAATTTTCTTTATTTTTAGAACTTTTTCACTGAAAGAAAATTGCTTTGATAGGAAAAGCCATTCTTCAATAGAAAGATCCAGAATAGAAGCCCCACCAATTGAGCAAAAACCCTTTTGAGGTGACGCGTGAAAAACCTTGGGGGCAATCTCCCCACGAAATCATTCGCAAATGTCCAAATGGGGACTAGACAGAAATGTGGAGGGATGAATATTGGTGAGAAATGTGAGTAGAATATTGGGAATAAATTAAAATTCCAATCACGATCGATGCGATTCGTCATCGCGACAGATTCTTTCCGCATGGCATTCCACATTGATTTTTGTTTTTGGGGTGAATCTCTCATGGCTGGTGACACTTTTCCACCGGGGGTGCCTTCAAGGACTCTCGAAGGGTGTTATCCGCCCACAAGCAAGTGCCCCCGACGGCTGGGAAAGTGGGGAAATTCATGAGAAAATCGTCTCCGGCCGAATGACAAGCCAATTGTGACGCGCCACACTCACACATTCACACGCCAAGTCATCAACTTTTCTGCCATTTTTCCTCACAAAATCCACCTCCTGCCGTCTCATTTTTACACCCAACCACTTCCTGGACTACCAAGGTATCCCCCTGCACGCCACAAGTTGTCTCCAGTGGCCACATTTGGTGCCCCTGAGGTTTCTTTTGGACAAAAATGCGAGCACATGGTTCGCGCAAAAGTCAGGGAGTCCAAGAAATGTGGCCACCGCATTCCACAACCTTAAAAAAAACTCACTTGATTGAGCTGCTCCTCGGCCTGCTGCTGTTGCCCCGGGTCCATGGTGGCCCGGAGGAGTTCTGTAAGCTTTCGGGTATCCATTTTATCTCACTTTCTATCAACTTTTTACCCGAATAATAATCATAAAAACCGCATTTCACTCCAATATCACTCCGCGGAACTAAAAATTTATTTCGCAATTTTTCTACTATCCGGCTGTGGCGCTGCAAATGCATCATTTCGATGAAAATATCCATCGATTTTTCTAGCAGTACTGCAGCGAATTGCTAGAAAAAAACATTCACGTCAGCTGTTTTTGTTTTTCTTATCATTTCATTCCGCTTTTCTCTGTTTTTACACCTTTTAAAAGTTAATTACCAATTGGAATCCAATCATCCTTCATCAAAAGCTACGAAATTTTGCAGAAATCTCAAATATTCCCTCATATTGCTGGCTGTTTTCATGTATTTTTCAAGTTAACCTCACTTTTTCTATTGTTTACAATCGAGGATTTAAATTTTCTTGTAATGCTAAACCAAATTTTGACAGAAAAATCCCCGGAATTTCCATTAAACCCATTTTTGAAGTAAATATTTAAATCTCTAAGCAAATAGAAAAATCCCCTTATTAAAAATCATCTATCTTCCAGTCAACAAGCATGACGAAGATTCTCTGGAGCATATTCTTCATCCATTGCTGCCTAATAACTTTTTGGATTGTTTACTTTTACAATGCGGCAGGGTTTAATTTATTAAATGCCTCGCCACCAAGCACTGACAACACCCAGTATTGGCTGTCTGTGTTCAAAACCGTAGGGGGAGGTGCTGGAGTCAGTTCCAGTGTCGTTCTCTCCCTCGACACTCTCACCAGAGTCACTGTCTCTTCAGAAGGATGCTGCAGTAAATTCCTCTACGCAATCGGAAACCTCCTGTCGTTCTTCAGTCACTTTCTGGGCGTCATAACATGGATCATCTCCTTCATCATTGACAACTGTTCCGTGATCCCACCGAAGCACTATGTTCCTTCCATTCTCTGCAGCACCCAACATACCTACCTAAATATTATGATTTTCTTCGGAGTATTTGCAGAGATCCTCCTAGGCATTTGCCTCCTGAGGCTCTTTCGTCTTTTACCAAACCACCGATACCAGTCTCTCTAATAAAGAGTTCCACAAACTGAATTAGAAAGTATTGTAACATTTACGAATTTATACAAATAAAGAATTATTTACAAATTTTATTTAAAAATAGTTTATCTTCTGATCGAAATCAACCAATAAAAAATCAAAAGAATTAAAAGACCTTCACCTCAGTATTAATTGCCTCTTGGTAATTTTCTCTTTATTTCTGTGACTGCAAATTATGCATAATCACAGAATCAAATCTCAGCGCGTGGAAAGTACCAATCGTGCATAATTAATTAAAATTCAATAATATTTTGCCGAAGAAGTTGATTACATTTTTTTTCAGATTTGTCCATGACGTTTTTTTTTTCTTTTCAAGATATACTTCAATCTTTCCCTGGATTGATCAGTATTTTGCTTCATTTCTGGAGTACAAATCTTTGTTTTGCGTTTTTGTGATAAGATTTCCCCGTTGAACCCAGTGGAATATTTCAACAGGGTAAACATAAATTTTAACTGTATTATTTTTATGCTATCTACAAGTGGTTATCGTTCTTAGGAAGCAAAGATTTAACCCTTCATGGACGATTAAGAAAAAAACAGTGATCGATTTATGATGCTATTCCAGTAAAAACTGATAAGCGGAAATCTTTCTTCCTACGAAAGTTTCTTTTTAGTACACGATTGGTTCATGCCACGACTGATTTCCTCAATCCCCGCCGTGTTTTTAAACCGCCAAACAGTCGTGACAGGAACCAATGCAATCGATTACGCAGAGAACAGTCATGTACTAAAAAAAGCTTCAGGAGTCATTTCCTTTGTTTTTTCAGCACTGTACTGTTCTCAAGTGCTTCTACATAATAGATTTTTCTATGTTTTCTTCCAGTCATGACTGTTTAGTGAGTTTAGAACACGTCGAGGATTGAGAAAAACAGTCGACACAGGAACCAACACAAAGAAAAGTCTATAAATGCAGAAGCGCTTGAGAACAGAAAAGTCCTAAAAACACATGTTCATCTTTCATTTGATTAGCAGCGTTATTCCTCTTATTTTTAATAATTTCTGTATGAATAAAAGTCCTTAATCTCATCTCTGGTACAACTTTCAGAGTCCTGGATACTATTTAAATATTAATTTTGTACTTAAATCTTTACGGATTGTAAAATATTCAGAGGGTTATACCGAATGTTATTCCAAACAAAATAATTAAAGGCTGAAGCAGAATGGTAAGTATTTTTGTAAAATGGTAAGTAAAAAAATCAAAAATTGTTAGTAAAAAATGCAAATTCGGTAAGTAAAAAATCAAAATTGGTAAGAAAAAAATCAAAATTGGTAAGTAAAAAATCAAAATTGGTAAGTAAAAAATCAAAATTAGTAAGTAAAAAATCAAAATTGGTAAGTAAAACATAAAAATTGGTAAGCAAAAAATCAAAATTGGTAAGTAATGGCTCCGGCACACCTTTTAGATCAGGAAAATTTCATGAAGTCGAAATTCAAATCCCTTTCTTTCTGACATGCTTTGCATATGTCTATCTCATTCCCTCGTACTCTTCTTCTTTTAAACATCACTCCAAATTCAATTTAGCTCAATCGAATTTGGTATGCGAAAGAATGAGATAGTCATATACAAAACATGTTAGAAAGAAAGGGATTCCAATTTCCACTTCATGAAATTTTCCTCATCTAAAAGGTGTGCCTGAGCCATAAAAAATCAAAATTGGTAAGTAAAAAATCAGAATTGGTAAGTAAAAAATCAAAATTGGTAAGTAAAACATAAAAATTGGTAAGTAAAAAATCAAAATTGGCAAGTAAAAAATCAAAATTGGTAGGTAAAAAATCAAAATTGGTAAGTAAAACATAAAAATTAAAAATTGATTAAGTAAAATAATCAAAAATGGTAAGTAAATAGATTAAATTTGGTAAGTAAAAAAAATCCAAAATGGTGAGAAAAAAATCAAAATTGGTAAGATAAAATTAAAATGGTAAGTAAAAATATCCAAAATGGTGAGTAAGAAAATCTAAAATGGTAAGTAAAAAAAAATACAAAATTGATAGGTAAAAAAATCATAAATGTTAAAATGTTTCACTGTTAGGACAATGGAAAAACCAGTGATAAGCCTAGATCAGCTTATAGAAGTGCGATACCTTCATTGCAAATTTGGATTGTGGCAAACTCGAACGATATTTATACATAAATAATGCAAATTTCGTATAATAATTCTTAAACTGTATGTAACATATTATCGTTATTAATAAGGAACATTGTTAAGTTCTGCCCTTTAGGGAAAAGGGAAATTTTCTATGTTTTGGGAAATTATAAGTCCTGCCCTTTGGGACAAATGGAAATTTTCTATGTTTTGGGAAATTATTAGTTCTACCTGCCCCTTGGGGCAAAGGGAAATTTCCGTGTTTTGGGAATTTATGAATTTCGCTCTTTTTGCCAAAGGAAAATTTTCTATATTTTAGGAAGTTATCAGTGACGCTTGTTAGGGCAAAGGAAAATATTCTATGCTTTTGGAAATTATATGGAAAATTTTCTGTGTTTTGAAAAATTATTAGTTTCACCCTGTGGGGCAAAAGCAAATTTCCTGGGCAAAGGGAAATTTTTGGAAAAGTTATAAAATATGCTTGTACCATTTGTATCATTTTTGGTTTTTTTGATTACTATTTTTGATTTTTTTACTTACCATTTTTGATTTCTATACATACAAATTTTTAATTTGTTTACTTATTATTATTTTTGATTTTTTCACTTACCATTTTTTATTTGTTCACCTACGATTTTTGATTTTTTTACTTAGCAAATTTCGCTTTTTTACTTATCAATTTTGAATTTTTACTTACCAAACTTACAATTTTACTTACCGAACCCAATTTTTTACTTACCAAAATTGATTTTTTTACTTACCAATTTTGATGTTTTACTTACCAAGTGAATTTTTTACTAACGGTTTTCACCAAAATACTTACCAAAAATGTTTTAGCCACACAGAAAAAAATATTTTGTAAAAATGTTCGTAAATGTTTGTGAATTCCTATGGGGGAGTTACGAAATACTCGTGAATCGTATAACCCACAAACAAATTCGTAAAAGTTTGTACTTTTTTCACAAACATTGTTCGTAAAATGATCATTTGACGAACATTTTTTGTACTTTTACAAAAAATTGTTAGTAAATGTTCGTAAACACACAAAAAATGTTCGTAAAATTTTGTCATTTGTTCGTAAATGTTCGTAAAATGTTCGACAGGAAAACAAACATTTACGAACAAATGACAAAATTTTACGAACATTTTTTATGTGTTTACGAACATTTACGAACAAATGTTTGTAAAAGTACAAAAAATGTTCGTCAAATGATCATATTACGAACAATGTTTGTGAAAGAAGTACAAACTTTTACGAACATGTTCGTGGGTCATACGATTCACGAACATTTTGTAACTCCCCCATAGGAATTCACAAACATTTACGAACATTTTTACAAAATATATTTTTCTGTTCATAATTAAATTAGACATCCCTTGTTGAACCAATAAATCGAGTTTCTAATTAAAATTTACCAATAAAAATTAATTGATTTCATTTGACTGATATTCTATTCTGTGTCTTATTGATTGTTGATTTTTATTTCGCAATATATATCTTTTTATTCCATTTATTTTATAATTTATTAGAGAAGCTTTTAGAAAGTTTAGTCATTTGAAGATACCACAAAAGTGTTAAAGCAACAATAAAACGAGTTTAACAAAATTAATAATGAGAAGTACAAAAAAGTACCTACACAATTAAAATTAATTTATTTTAATTGTCTCAAAGAAAACTAATTGTGATTTTCCGTCTATTTAACAATTTATTTAAATTAAATTCCCTACATCAAAAATTTGTCGACAAAATGCAAAAAAATTACCCGATTGAGTCCAATTCTGACCTCAAAGTATTAAATTTAAATATCAGTGTTAATTTTTTGGCACACAATAGCAACGAAATATCTTAATCGATTATCACTATTTGACTTTTTTTTCTAAGTTATTCTTGTTGCTTGGCCAAGAACCGTATAATTTATTTATTATCACATTACTAAATTTAGTAAGATAGGAGAATAATGTACACATTTTAGTAACATAAGCCAAAATGCGACAACATTCACTGTAAATTTTGAATATTCAAATTTTTCGCAAAAAATATCGATGATGATGAAAAAAGATGAGGGAATCATAAAGATCAGTGATACAGAAATTTGATATGAACAGGTTAAAGATCGTCCCCATGGTCCCTGGGGGATCTTTCTAGTTTCCAACTGAGGCATTATTAATCCGAATCTTCCTGTGATCGTCAGAAAATTACTGAGAATACTGAGAAGATTCACCGCTATAAATTAAATCGAGAGCAATAAATCTGGATGATTTTACATGGAATTAAGGTGTATTCATTGGGCGTAGTTGGAGAAATTGATCAAGAATATTGATCATAAGAATGGGATTTTCCAGTGCGTTGATGGAAGATCACTAAACGCTCGGGAATTACCCTAGAAATGCAGACGAAAAAGACTACGAGAGTGTGGCTGCTCCAAGAATACCACAAGAGAGGAACCCACCGATCTGCTTCGTACGATCATTTAACGATCGAGCACATGTTTTCCCCACCTTTAGCACGCGCAAATATGCTTCGCGCGTTTGTCTGGGAGTGCGATAATGAACACGAGACGCCCCATTCGAGACTGGCTTTTCACATTATAAAAACATCAGAAGGTAGGTCTATTGCTTCCAGTTCCAACCTGAAGATCACACTAGACACACCAATCAGTGCAATTTCTGACCAAAAATATTTCGGGAGAAAATAGTTTGTGATCATTGTGATATTGTGTGCTTAATTTCATTTCAAAATGAAACTGTTAAATTTTGTGAATTTTGCCATCATCCTGCCCTTTATCCTGATCATTCAAGCTGATGAGTATCACTGTAAGTGATAGTGCTGATTTTTTTTTATGATCATACTCTAAAAAGGCTGAAATAGCCTTAGGCTGATCCTCAAGAATTATTGTAAAGAATTTTTAATCTGTGATCATAAACTCTCGCTGTATAATATTTTGTGCTGATCTTTTATCGTTAAATTTTACGGTTTAAATATTCCTGATGATCAGCCTGCACAGAACAAAAAAAATCATATATTGTTCGCAAGTGATTGTGAATTTCTACTGGAGATTTACAAAATGTTTGTAAAGTGTATAACCGCCTAAAATGTTCGTAAATGTTTGTATTTTTTATAAAATTGTTTGTAACAGGATCACCTGAGCATTTTTTGTTCTTTCACAAACATTTCTTCGTACATTTTTGTTTGTCTGACAAAACTTTACAAACAAGTGACAAAATTTTATGAACATATACGAACATGTGTTTGTAAAAAAATGCTAGTTAAGTGATCATATCACGAACAATCTTTGTGAAAAATACTACAAACTTTTACGAACTTGTTTGTAGGTTATACGATTTATTAACATTTCGTAAGTCCCCAGTGAGAATTCGCAAACATTTACGAACAATTTAGCGAAATGTTTTTTTTCTGTGTGAGTCTACTCTGAAAAAATGTTTTGTCAAATTAACGAGAAAAGTTTGTAAAAAATAGATGTTCTTCCATACTGAATATGGAAAAGTTTTGTCAAATCGGCGGCCAAGTGGATCTTGTTAAAAGTTTGTCAAGAGGGTGTTTTTCAATAGAAAATGCAAGGAAAAGTTTTGTCAAATTGATAAATAACATCCTTTTGACAAAATTTTAACAAAATTCATTTGTTCGTTTCACAAGACATTTTTTTCAGAGTATTTGAAGCTTTTAAGATCCTCAGAAAGTGCTCAATATCCCCAAAGAATTGCATCATGCAACAGAGAAGGCAAAAACCTTCACCTAAAGGCTAATATTGCAATTAAATTGTTGTCTTTTCCACTCTTTTTTTTTCGTTACAAAAGAAAAGTCCAATAAATTATCAGCAATAAAATAATTGTGATCTCTCTATTAATTGATCAATATAGCAAGTGGAAGTGAATGGAAAACGAGAAAAACACGTGCCACCAACAATGGTGAATTATTGGCAGATTTTTGGAATTTTGATGCTCAACATCGACTTCTGCATCAATTGTCCATCAGACCTAATCACAATATTGCTAAGAATGTTATCTTCTTCCTGGGCGATGGAATGTCTGTGGCAACTCTGGCTGCCAGCAGAATGTACCTGGGACAACTTCAAGGGCAAAGTGGTGAAGAATCTCGTCTCTTCTTCGAAGATTTCCCCTATACAGGATTAGCAAAGGTGAGATAACTTGATCTTGATCACCAAACCAATTATTTCACCTTTTTATTTATTTATTTTTTTCTATTTTATCCCCCATCGTCACCAATTTTCTCTGTCAATGATCAACGCGATCAAACACTTTTGCATTCAATGTCAACAAACCATTGATCAATTAAACGTGAAATTGATACAAAATTAGCTTCTTTTTTATCGTTCCTAATACACACCGCACATTATTCCATGAAACGTGATCTCAATCACAAAATTAAAAAATAAATAAATGAATGTTCTGCAAAATTTGCATAACATGATAATATTTTCCTTGATGAGAAAAATGATAATATTTTTCTTAATGAGAAAAATCATAATTTAGCAAAAGTATTCCTAAACTTTACCATTTCTTTTATTAAGCATTAAAAAAAATCTTGAATAAATAAATTCCAGTGGCGGCGTGAGAAATCAATTTTTTAATCAATCTACCGATCAAGTGATAAATCCCGATCAGTGTGTTGTGAATTGGAGGTCAAGATTAAAAACGTGTGCATGTTTGAGATCATGGGAAAATTTTATATTTGCTTCCGTCTTTAAATTTTTATTGGCTTTATACAGTAAAATTCACTGGAAATTAGTGCAAAGTTTGCCAAAATTCCTGTTACACTTTCACATTCGCTTTCATTATATTTATATTCTCGTACTAAAAGGTAAATATTACACACGATTCAAGTTAATTTTAAGAGTTTTCTAAAAAGTATTTTAATTTGAAGAATTTGAATATCTTTTTTTTATTTTGTATTTATTATAAAATTAAAAAAAAAAGTTTAATACGGTTTTTAAAAAATATGAATACTTATTATGAAGGTTTCTGACCTTTCTATCGACTTTTCCGACAACTTGTTATGCTAATGCATATTTATATAGTCTAGTAACTATAATTAGCTGAGATTTCCATAAATTTATAATTACTAGAATAATAATATATAAAGTTTTATGATTATGAATAAGTCTGAACCGCTTTTAACCGGTAATGAATTAGTCGATTCTGTAATGAACCGGTAAATAAATTTTTATACGAAATGTTTCTTTTAAATTCTTAGAAGGGGGTTTTACATAAACTATATTAAAATAAATTTAATTTTCAATAACAAGTTGACATTTCAATTTTCAATTTATTGAAAATCACAATTTCGCGTTACTTTTTTCGGTTTTCTTTTATTATGATGTAATTTTTAACAAGTGAGAGTTTTACGCCCAAAATAGATTCAGGTTGATCCTCGAAAATATTTCACCATTCACCCGTAAAAATTGGCGGTGAAGGATTAGCTCAAAAACTAAGACGGTCGTCAGACTGAAAACTAATCCTCCTTCATGAAGGTCTCTAATTTTTCAATTAGAAACTAAAACACTGAAAGATCGTTTAGAAGAGTAACAGAATTTTGGATGAAAATAATCCAAACCCAGTTTGGACTTAATACGGATTTTCAAAACCGTTTCAAGGAAATCGATCTTGATTCAATCAGCTGAGAAATATCTTTTCTAGATGTTTTTAACCTCTGACCTTTAAAAACGATTGAAAGAAATGATTCAAAATCGAACAATGCACAACCCTGAAAGACAAAGTTCTGAAAGCAAAAATTCTGGACGCCAAAATCCTAAAGACACAAATGAAGTAGATATTACACTTTTAGGAATTCGGGATTTCGGTTTTGAAGATTTTGGGTTTCTGAATTTTAACTTTCCGGATTTTGGCTTTTCGGGATTTTACCTATAGGGAATTTCGGCCCATTCGGGATTGTAACGTTTAGGATTTTGACTTTCTGGAGTTTTGCTTTCGGAATTTCGACCCATTCGGGATTTTGGCTTTCGGGATTTTGGTTTTCAGGATTTTGGTTTTCGGGATTTTGGAGTTTCGGATTTTGTCTATTCAGAACTTCGACTAATTCGGGATTTTGGTTTTCGGGATTGTAACGTTTAGGATTTCAACTTTCTGGATTTTTGCTTTCGGAATTTTGGCTTTTCGGAACTTCGACCCATTCGGGATTTTGTCTTTCGGGATTTTGGTTTTCAGGATTTTGGATATTCTGGATTTCGATCCATTTAGGATTTTGGTTTTCGGGATTTTGGCGTTTCGGATTTTGGCTATTCAGAACTTCGACTTATTCGCGATTGTAGCGTTTAGGATTTCAAATTTATGGATTTTTGCTTTCGGAATTTTGGCTTTTCGTAACTTCGACCCATTCGGGATTTTGGCTTTCAGGATTTTGGTTTTCAGGATTTTGGTTATTCTGGATTTTGACCCATTTAGGATTTTGGTAATCCAGAACTTCGACTTATTCGGGATTTTGGTTTTCGGGATTGTAGCGTTTAGGATTTCAAATTTCTGGATTTTTGCTTTCGGAATTTTGGCTTTTCGGAACTTCGACTTATTCGGGATTTTGTCTTTCGGGATTTCGGTTTTCTGGATTTTGGTTATTCTGGATTTCGACCCATTTAGGATTTTGGTTTTCGGGATTTTGGCGTTTCGGATTTTGACTTTCTGGATTTTTACTTTTCGTGATTTTAGCTATTCAGAACTTCGACCCATTCGGGATTTTGGTTTTCGGGATTTCAGCTATACGAGATTTCGACCAATTCGGGATTTTGTTTTTCGAATTTTGGCTTTACGAGATTTTGGCCATTCCGGATTTCGACTCAATCGGGATTTTGGCCCATTCATGATTTGGCTTTTATACACATCCAAAAAACATGTTTTTTTTTTGGACAAGAAAAGGATGAAAAATTATATTTATGCATGCTATTATTTCTTGACTCAAGTTATGGGGTCCACATACATCACAAATCTATCTCTAACCGCTTGGCCAATAGTTCTGGTGACTGTCGTACGACAAGAATTGTGATATTTTTGGATATTTTTTTTTATATTTTAAATGATTGCACATATGAAAATATCGGAGGATAATAAAATTAAGGACAGTTTTGAAATATTACATACTCAAAAATCATTACTTTTTGTAATGTTAGATCTTCTGTAAGAGCCATAAAGACGCCCTAAAACGTATTTCAGAATATTGGTTATATAAATTTAACACAAAATATTGAAAGTTATATTTAAAATAAATAACTTTATAAAATTGATCTCATAGTGCGTCATATTGAATTCTTTTTAAGGCTAACGTAAACCACCTCGCGGTTACCACTGACGCACCACAAATTATATTATCATAAAACGAGAGAAACCTAAACCATAAATCGTATTATCCATACTTTAATTAAAATTGAATAATAGTGCTATTCCATTGTAAAAATGAACTTTTGATACTTGACTTTTTTGTGTTGGTTTCTGTCTCGACTGTTAGGCCTAGTCCTCGTCGTGTTCTCAAACAACCAAATAGTCATGACAGAAACCATTTCAAAGAAAAGTCAATAATGCAGAAGCACTTGAGAACAGTTTGCAAAATAACATTTTCGTTGCGTTTTTTGAAAAAAAAAGTCACTACAGCAAAATGATAATGTTCTTTTGCCTTCACAGACTTATTGCGTGGACATGCAAGTAGCCGATTCCGCGTGCACAGCTACAGCTTATTTGACGGGCGTGAAGGCCAACTACGGGACCCTAGGTGTTACAGCTGCTGTAAAGCGTTTCAACTGTTCCAGTTCCCAGGATCCTGCCAATCACGTGAACAGTCTGGCGACCTGGGCCCAGAGAGCCGGCAAGGGAACGGGTGTCGTGACAACTGCACGCGTGACCCATGCCTCTCCAGCCGGAGTTTACGCGCACACAGCGAATCGAGACTGGGAATCAGATGCTGATGTCACGAAGGCAAATGAAAATCCCAAGATGTGCCAAGACATTGCTAGTCAGTTGATCAACAACGATCCCGGACGAAAGCTAAAAGTCATTATGGGCGGAGGACGAAATAAATTCCTGCCCAAGGGCACGGTAGATGAGCAGGGTAGCAAGGGAGAGCGTGTAGATGGCGTGAATCTTGTGCATGAGTGGCTTCTGCAGAAGAAACGCCGACCAGCAGCTTACGTGTCTGACCGCAAGGGGCTCATGAATGTAGACTTCAACAATACTGAATACCTTTTGGGACTCTTTTCTCCCGATCACATGGACTTCAATCTCGAGGCTAAGCACGAGGAACAACCGTCTCTGGCTGAAATGACCACAGCTGCCATTGAGATGCTGTCCAAGGAGAAACGTGGGTACTTTTTGTTTGTGGAAGGAGCCCGAATTGACATGGCGCATCACAAATCAAAGGCTCACCTTGCCCTGGATGAAACCGTTCAATTTGCCGAAGCTGTGCGTCTAGCCACGGAACTCACAAATTCCCGCGATACTCTGATAATCGTCACAGCAGATCACAGTCACACAATGACAATTTCTGGCTATGCACAGAGAGGAAACAATATCCTGGACTTCAACACTCAGAAAAGCAACGTTGATAATCTTCCCTATACAACTCTGATGTATGCTAATGGACCCGGAGCTACTACACGCACAAATTTCACAGATCCCGAAAAACTCGCCAAAATGGACCCAACGACCAATAATTTTGTCTATCCAGGGCATGTCCCCTTGAAGGACGAAACACACGGAGGGGACGACGTAGCTGTTTTTGCCAATGGACCATGGGCTCACTTATTTGTAGGTCTCTATGAGCAGAATCTCATTCCACATGCAATTGCCTACGCCTCGTGCATTGGGGATGGCCTGAGTGCTTGCAGAAGAACTTCAGCCACATACCGGCGGAAACATTGGACAAATCCTTCAACAGTTGTGCATTAAAAGAAACCCCAAAGATCCCACGCGTACGAAGAGATTGTTATTTTTGAGGAAAAATCGTTGTTATGATTTTAAAGAACAAAAAACATGTGTAAATAGCTTTTTTTAAATTAATTTTAAGTATTTAAATTATTTCTAGATGTTTTTTTTTTGTTGATTTAGGAAACTATGAGAAATAAACCATTTTACAGAATTTTATTTTTTTTCGTTTTTAAGAAGGGACAAGAAATTTTGGTTTTCTTGTTTTTTATATAAATCAACTCCGTTCGTTATCATATTTAAAGACCAAACTGTTAAAGATATCGACTTAGGGGTTTTTATAAGGGCCCTAATAGCGTCCGTACGATTAATATGCTAACGTACTTCTCCAAATATTGACACGTTAATATTGTTAAAACGAAATTTTTCAAAGTAGCAAAATAAAAAAAAAACTGGTGAATTTTTTTTGACCCATTGAGAAAGGCATGGTAAGCAAGAATTCATTTAAAAACCTTTGTAATGATACACAAATCTTAATCGGTTTCAAGAGTTTGCGAACTGATAATTAATCAGAACAAACTAGGATTTCGGTAATTTTAAATAAATTTTTAAAATAAATTATAAATTTTGTATTTAAATCAAAATAATGCAGTATTTGGATTTGGACTGAAAGGTGATATAAGTAAAATATTGACCAGAATGTTCTTTATCATTTTGGTCAAGTGGTTGCTCTAAAGCCGAGAAAAATCATTTTAGGGTAAGTGTGCCAAATTCCGGCCAGCTTGCAATTTCGGCCACCTTTTTTGTTCCTCGAATTTTCATGAATTTTTAGTTTTTACATACTCTAGAGATTATACAATGCAAAAGAATAACAAAAAAATTTAGCTTTGACAAACGAGATGACGTGAAAAAGACATTGGAAGAATTCCTGAAGGGCAAGGAACTATGAGAATGAAGGTGGCCGAAATAGGGCACCAAAGCTATGTTTACATTTTTATTCATTTTAAAATGTATTAAGAACGATTTTAAAGTAAATAAAGACGATAAACTGTCTATAAAGTTCTAAGCAACACTCCTAAAGTAGAAGGAATTATAAAAATCAATATCTATTAAAGATATTACATTTCAAACTTGAGACTTTGGCGCTAGCATGCAACTATGCCGAAATTTGGCACACTTACCCTATTTGTTTTGGAACAAGTTTTTTTGGAAACGAGGAATTTGAACTATGTTAGAGAATTGTAGAATTTTGTGAGTCCTTTTCTTTTAACTCTTTCGTCTCTTTTGGGACTGTAGTACCCAAAGAAGCATATGCATTTTCTCTGAAAAACAATGTTTTTTTAATTATTCAGAACTGATAAAAATCCAATTCTTGTGGATAATTACAAACTATAATGATGTCTAAATATAAGATATTTTTTGTAGGACTGCAATTAATTCTTGAGCTTAGATATTTTTGATTAAAAAATGGTGAAATTTACTTGCAGCATATGCTGCGGTCCGGAAAGAGTTAACTCTTTCCGGACCGCAGCATATGCTGCAAGCCAATTTCACAATTTTTAATCAAAAATATCTAAGCTCAGGAATTAATTGAAGTCCTACAAAAAATGTCTTACATTTGGACATCCTTATAATTTGTAATCATCCACAAGAATCGGATTTATATCAATTCTGAATACTTAAAAAACATTGTTTTTCACAGAACATTCATATGCTGCTTTGGGTACTCTCGTCCCAAAAGAGACGAAAGAGTTAAACCTTATTTTAAGACACTTGTTGGTTGAGTAAAAGCGATCATACCAGTACCTGCATACTTTTGCGGCGGGAAAAACTCTTTTTTTTTACACAACATTTTACGAAGAAATGACAAAATTTTACGAAAATTTCTTGTGTGTTTACGAACATTTACGAACAAATGTTTATAAAAGAACAAAAAATGCTCATCAAGTGATCATGTTACGAACAATGGCCTCAATTCTGAGACCAAGATCAAGATCAAAATATCAAGCTGTCAAAAATTTTTAAAATCAAGATTTGATATTCTGGCGCTCTGCGAATGTGGAACATAATGTGTCTCTGCTAAGAATCAAGAAATCAAGATTATCCACACTTAACGAAACGTCATCTGTGTCAAATCATTTGGTTGTTTTTGTGATTTTGACAATTGTATAACCAAAAAGAAAGCAACTAAATTGATTATTCTGAGGATTTTCTAAAGTGAAATTAACTAATGGTCAGTGATGGAAAGTCGTGGTGAGAAAAGAAAAGGTAGGAAAGGTGGAATATTGAAAAAAATCGGTCCAAAGAGCTCTAACCCCGCATTTCAGAATTCATTCCAAGTTCAACCGGAGAAGCCAGAAAGAAAATACGTGGCCCCAATGTAAATTTAAAACAGAGGACTATTTATGTCGATTTTTGCACTAACCAGAGATCGGTAATGGAGCCTAGTGCTTTTGACTTCGAGACTAAATGGGCAGAACTTGGAAATTTGCTCAATAAAGCAGGTCCCCCTCAGAAATCTGTTGACGATTGGAAAAAGAATTTCCAGGCATGGATGTACCAAATTCGCCATAAAATGCGGCTGGATGATGAGTACCAGAGCAACCCAGCAAGAGGGCCAGATAGGAATAAGTATACATTAAACAATTTGGAGACTAGAGCAATCTCTCTTCATGGTATAAAAAGTGTTGTTGGAGATGATGATCTCAGTGCTAGAGGAGTACCAGAAGACGCACAAAATCTTCCAGAAACTGATAATGAGAATGGGGTTGAAATTGTTCCTGGACATTCTACAGCAAATACTTCGATTTCCATGTATTCTGACAATTCCCCGCCACCAGTGCTGCCAGTTCAGGAAACCTTCTCACAAATCCGTAAAACATCTTCTGTGGATGTTCATTCGGAGAATCTGAAGACTTATATGGAAATGAAGAAGCAAAGGGACGCAGAAAAAAAGCAACGAGAAGAACGTTACTTGAGTGCATTCGAGAAACTCAGTGAGGGAATTCTTCTCATTGCTAGACGCCAAGACTCTAATAATGAATAGAGCTTATCAGAATTGATTATTAATCTATCATTTGATAATTTCTGGCGAAAATGTAAAATTTGTGATGTTATTAGTGATATGCTGTACCAAATTTATGAAATTGAAGTATTAAAATTTTGATTTTTTTTTCTAAATATTTGTGAATTTCTAAGAAAGATTATATTTTTGAGAGCTTAATGAATGTATTTTTCTAATAAATTTACAGTGCACTTATATAGGTTTCTCTTCTTTCTAATCCAATTCTATAAAGTTCTCCGTCATTCAGCGCAATGTCATTTTCAAATTCTTCGTTTACACCTTCAATTTGATCAAAATTATATCCGTTTCGACGCATATAATTATAAAGTGTAAAACACGCATTTGTAATTTTTCCTGCAATTACTGGTTTGTAGTGTAACACTCGATGTTTGAGAAGACAGCGAAATACTGCTTTAAGCACCCCAAAACTTCGCTCAATGGTATTTCTTGCCTGTTCATGAAGTCTATTAAATCGTTCTTGATTGTCAGTTTCGGGAGTTGGATATGGAGTGAAGATGAACGGTTCCAGAGGGTATCCTTTATCACCCAAAACAATGTGCTGTTCACGGTTTCGGAGAAATTCTTTTTTCATATGATTGCGGACAGGAGATTTCATCCAAATACCACTATCATGTGTGGCACCAGGAAATTTAGGATTTACAGAGGTGAATATTAAGTCTGAATCGACTGTAGCTTCAACATTCAGACTGTAAAATTTTTTCCGGTTTATATATAGGCGAGGTGGTCGCTCAGTATCATGCATCAAAGGACGTATGATGGATATATGTGTACAGTCTACGCATCCAATTACATTAGGCATATTAAATTTTTCCATAAATCCCCTTGCAATCTGCTCTTTCTCTCGTGATGTAACCGGAAAACGAATATACTTTTCAGCCAGGTTGTCGTCGATAAGTGTGCTAATATAGTGAATACTACGGGATATAGTTGACTGTCCTACATTACATAGGTTATTTCGAGCAACGGAGATCTGGTACGAGCCCTTTGCAAAAAAATTAAGTGTGCTTAATACCTTGTAGTGAAAAGGTATACGTGAGAATCCTTGAGTATCCCAAGGTTCTAGTTCTCTAATTAATTCCAATGCTAAAGCTTGTGGCATTGCAAAATTTCTGCGGAAGGCAGATTCTGACACCGCAAAGGGATCAGAAATGTCCCTAAGTTGGCGATATTGTAAAGTCATTAAAATTCTAAAACAGAAACCAAAAATTAAAATTCTGTGAAAAATTTTAAAATTTATATTAATCCACCTATCCTCCTGCTGTTGCTTGTGAAGAGATAACTCGTGCTGAAGCCAAATGAAGAATAAATTTTCCATTTTCAATCAATTTTGCAGCAGAAGTATCCTCTCTTTACACGAACTTTTACTAAATTTCACTATCTTGATAATTCAAAGGACCTCTGAGAGGTGCTTGGAATTATTTCAAGAAAACAAGAAATTTGACGTTTTGGAATCTTGAAATATTGATTTCAGAATTGGAAATCTTGAAATCCACACGGTCTGTGTCTTGGATTTCAAGATTTCAAGACATTTGACAGATTTGACATCTTGATCTTGATTTTTTGATTTCAGAATACCAAAATCTTGAAATTTTCTTGATTTTGATCTTGATCTTGGTCTCAGAATTGAGGCCAATGTTTGTGAAAAAAGTACGAACTTGTTTGTGGATTATACGATTTACGAGCATTTCGTAAGTCCCCCATATGAATTCACAAACATTTACGAACATTTTAACACAATATTTTTTTCTGTGTAGACGAAATCCAGAAATAAAATGTCCTCTACAATTATGCGGAAATATTTATCAAATCGGTTGATCAAGAGTCGCGATAATTAAGTTTATGTTATGAAAATTGGTACTTCGACTGTAGCGCCCCCAGCGTTGGTCCTACGAATCGTGAACTTTGACCCCTCATATCACCGGTTCTATGGTAACCATAACGAATCCATGCCACTTTTTGAAAACTTCATAGCCTAGCTAGACTACAACACTCTAAAACTTGATCAACTTACACAATTTCCTTTTGGAGAAAAATGAGTTTGAATTTTGACGCTATCGCAGCGCCACTTGTGGTGAGTTTTTGAACTTTCATCTGAAAGTGTTCATCGAGACAAAAACATAAAACCAAAATTCACGCCAAAATGGTCATTACGCGGAGATATAGGCCGGTCAATTTTCGAACTTTGTCAGGAGTTATCGATCGACTTAAGGTTTTTTTTATAGGTAATATGCGGCTAAAACATACTAAAATTTGATCCCGATGCACAATAGTAGCATTTCAAGAGAGCTTTTCAAAACACCGTCACTTTTTGAATTCTAATAATTAGATCCCAAACTCGAACTATTTTAAGAAAAAATAGACCCTTTTATAGCTCGGGTAAGGGGGTCGAATGGCCTTTATTTTTTTTTTAATCGAAAGCTCTAAGGTTCAGCTATAAAATAAAACAAATTTGAGCCCAATGGATGCCATAGGATGGGAGCTGAACTACTGAGAAAACAAAAAAAAGGAGTATCCAAAATTGGGGAAGAAGGAGTGGGAGATGTGGGGAGGTCAATGCACCAAGTTGCAATTTTCACCCGATTATAATCTTTGCCGAAAACCGCAAGTCGATATCTTTCTTAGTTTAGGAGATACTAAGCCCAAAGAGTGGCCGGATAGACGGACGGACGGCCGGGAACGTTACTTAACCATCCATATATTCGTGATCAATAAGTGGCGAAACTGTCATAACACATTTAGGCAAAGTTTGGACAAAATTGAAGGACATGAAATTTTGTTAGGATTATAGTAGGTGACATTTTTGTAGTGAAATAGTTGGAAATAGTAAATTTGAAAAAGATGGAAAGCATTCGAAGTAACCGGGAAGTGCCGCTCCACTCTATCCGAAAAGATATAATTCGGTTCAAGGAGCTCAAGCCTGTTACTCAGAAGCCAGGAGGAAGAGGCCGAAAATCTGATATTCAGGATAAGAGAATGGAATAGAAAGTTCTAGAGCTTTTGACAAGTCTAAACCGATTGCATTCAGCTATGAACCGGGAATGAACCGGTTATGAACCGACCATGAACCGATAACAAATTTTTATTTGAAAATCAATTTGTAATTACTCTCAAACTGCTTTGGGCGATTTTTTGAATGATTTGTAAATGATATGAAAGTACTAGATGTGTAAATACCGTAAATACACTGAGAGAAAAATCCAAAAAAGTCAAAATAACATTCCGGAAATGTTAATTTTACCCTGCAGTATTGATCCGAAATCGGTGAAAATATTATGATTTTTAGGTGTATTAGGGATTAAAGTTACCCTTTTTCATGTTAATTTTACCCTTAAAAAGGTGTAAAATGAACATTAAAAAATGTTGATATATTTTTACACCTAAAAAGTGTTAGAGTTGTGACGAAAAAAAGTTAATCGCACCCTCGTTTTTTCCTCAGTGTACTAAGGAGTATATCATCAAATAAATCACGATTTCGAGCATTTTGCAAAGCTTGACACGCTTTGGCACCCCTGTAATAAACTTGAAATATGCAACATGTTTGGTCCAGCATATTTCTTGCCTTCAAATCAGTGAAAGGATAATGTATTATTCCTACATTTTTTCCAGTTCATAAGTCTTCAAAGAGAATCGGGAAACAGTTGAAAATTTAATTTAAAGGCCTCCAAAAAATTAATGTTACCATACCAATGAATCAAGCTTGAAAATCAATTGAATCCAAAACATGTAAATTATAAATTAATACTTCCTTTTTTCTTTAAAAAAAAAACTCAATGAAAAATAGTTTATTTTAGCATGATTTTTCTCTCTTAAGATTTTTATTCTTATCTTTAATTCATAATTAAATTTATTGCATATAAAAAAATGATATTGCTGGTAACATTTTTTTCCTAATAGTCTAATGTGGATTTTTATTAAAATAATTAGTTTAGAAAATTATTTTTTGACCCATAATGTAGGGGAAGGCTTTCACGCTTCGCACGTACTCTGGCTTCGAACACTTCATATTTTTTTCTAATTTCTCAGGAAATGTATGACTTAAATCTGCCATAAGTCAGATTCATTCGTTCGGCGCCAGAGTGTTGTGCGAAGCATTACGCTCTTCCCCTATGATCTTTAATCTACCTTTCTTTCAACTCGAAAAATAACAAAGGAAATGTTGTTTTGTCTTGCGAAGAAAAAGCTTAAAGAAGCAACCGCTAAATTTGTGGAATTTGTCTATTATGAATTTAGCAATATTATTATTAACAAAGTAAAGAATGAAAAAAATGGGGATCTGGGGAACTGTCTTACATAAAATAATCAAACTTTTTTTGTCCACTATCTCTCCATATGCTGCGGTTTTCCCCAGGTGGGGTCAATTGAACCAAAGTCACGAGGACAATCGATCACCAATCTCCCAATAATTTGTTTAGAAATAATTTTTGTATAGAAACTTACATTTTTATTTGGATGAAATTAAAATCTCATGTCCATGCTGTAGTCATGTCATTCAAGGGTCATGCGGGCTTCTTTGCCATTCTTCTTGAACGTCATGCCATTTTTCAGGCAGAATTCCCGCTTGATGAATGCAAACAGGAGATCTGTGACGAGAAAGATCTGCGCTGTGGCAAAGGCCAGAGTGACTCCGAAGTAGAAATTGGCATTGGCTGATGCTGAATAGATCCAAAGGTGCCAAACTACTGGGCCCAGAACTGATGTGATGATGAAGAAACAGCCCACGACGAAATTGTGCGACATGAACTTCTGGCCGAACTTCCACATGGGCAGCAGAGCCATGTAGAAAGCTACATCCCCGACACAGGGATAGGATCTGAAGATGGCTCCCAGGCCCGTGAGCACTGTGGCCAGCATGAGGGGTTCGTGACGGAGTTTGAGTGCGAGAGGCACAAGATAGAGCACTGTAGCATTGATCTGGAATGTCCAGAGGAAGAGATCTCGAAAGTGATCGAACATCTCGGTGAAGAAGTACCAAAATAGCCCAATATTCGGCTGCAAATCTCGATGATTGAGAATGAAGCCGTAAGTGGCATCCAGGAAGCTCCACTTCTTCATTATCCAATATCCGGAAAATGTAGCTAATCCCAGACAAACTACAAACAACAGAACTGCCCGGATTGCTCGACATCTGCCACATCCTTCCCCCTCTTTGCGATAGACACTGATCGCCAGGGGCACAATGAGCACCGCAGGATAGAAATTTCTCTGGGTTTCCAGAACAAGGGCCAGCACAGCAGGGATAATCTCCCGGCGGGCTGTGAAGAAGAAAAAAGCTGCCAGGAGGAAATTGCTCCATACAGTGGTCGTCTGACCAACACAATTGAGAATTGTGTAGGGATTGAAGAGATATGCAACAGTACAGTAAAGTGGGATCTGTCCCAAATCTTCAGGTTTCAACTGAAGTTCCTCAGTCCCTTTGGCATAATTTGCCATCTCTCGCTTTTGTCTGCTCAGCAAATCTCTGGCAACAATTTTTGCCATACCATAGATAAAGCCGGCTGCCAGGAGATCAATGACAACAAACAGAAAAGGTATAACAGCCGCACAGTGCTTGATCAGGAAATTTGTTGTGACTAGAATCACAGGATTCTCATGGTACATATCCCCGGAATACGGATCAACTCCATTATCATACAAATACGCCCCTTCCAGCACTGCAACCAACAAAATTCATTACCTTCCTACCTCTGTCACCTCTTCCTGCAAAATCCTACCTCTTTTCCAGGAGTTCAGAGGCGTAGACACCTCCACACGATCCCGTATGTACGGGGCAAATGTTGAGCACATCAGCAAGTGCCGGATTGAGCCGGCAATGAGAAAACTCAGTGCAATCTTTCGGCTCATGATTGTTCCTCACTGAAAATCTTCTCAATCATTCACTCTCACTTCACCCTAATCACCACATTGCCACCAGAAATACAGGAAAATCGGAAAATGCACTTTCCTTACTCTCAAAATTCATCGATTCTGATAAACACAAACACTAGCGCCATTCGCCGCGCAGCGGAAAATAAAACAAAACTAGATTGCATGGAAAAATTCATATTTATTTTAAACTCAACGGTCAGTCTTCAACAACACATAAAATGTTGATGCCACTTTTTCCCAGGTTGACACCCTCCAGGAGACCCTCGTGGTGGCTTTTCATGTGGATGATGAATCGGGTGAGGACATGGAAAAGATTGTTTCGATCCTAAAAAGAAAAAAAGGCATTTTACAAATTTTACTAAAGAAATGAAAGAAATTAACAGAGTTGATCAAGAAAGACTTTCTAGATTAAGATTAAGATGAATTTAAATTTAAACGAAGTAACGATGCTAGGAGAAATTACGAAGAAACATACACAAAAAAAATATTTCGTAAAATAGTTCGTAAATT
The DNA here is from genome assembly GCF_024763615.1 of Phlebotomus papatasi. NCBI lineage: Eukaryota > Metazoa > Arthropoda > Insecta > Diptera > Psychodidae > Phlebotomus > Phlebotomus papatasi. The sequence goes on from NC_077223.1 coordinate 69,563,541, forward strand.
TTGTACTTTTTCACAAATATTTCTTCAGTTAAATCAGCATTTGTCGTAACTTCCGTTTGACAACTTTTCAGGAGCCGGTATTTTCAGTTTAAATGCCCAACGCACAATAACTTTTGCTTTGTAAACATGTTTTTGGCATTTCAATGAGAATGAGTGAGATCTAGATCTAGTCATCTCGCTCATTCTCATGGGAAATTTAGAAAACATGTTTACAAACAAAAGTTATTGTGCGCTGGGCATTATTTTTCTTAAAACAAACCTGTGCTCGTTAAAAGTCGTGTAATATCAGAAATTTTGTGTTGATAATTTTAATGGAAATTACAGATAGTCATACTGGTAACACACTAATCCCGCTCATTCACGGTGCCATGATAAATATTTTTGCGCCAAAAAGACATAACAGACATAAAAACTCATACAGAAATTGTGTTCTTGACATTTTTGTAGGAAGACGGAGCTGTTCACTACATACCCTTTTACTTGAATCTTGAAGAAATACAAAGAAATTAAATGCAAATATAACTTCAAATGGAAAGTTCTTAAATCGCGGGCAATTCAACTGTGTGAGAGAGATATAGACACAAATAACTCACTTGACAAACGTCTGGCGACGCTGCAGTTGCAAAAGATCCCTAAAATGTCGCAAAATATTTTCTTCTCTATTTCATACTTATTAGCAGGTCGTGTCCTTTCTTGTAATATGTACTTTTGTATTCCTTATTAACCAAAATAATGTTGTACTACAAAAGGGTTTTTCTCGAACCAATCCTGAATTTTGGGACAGCTCAAAAGAATATGAGTCTTCCAGCTCAAAATTTCATCCCAATGTTTTTGTTGTAATATCGACAATTATTCACAATTAACCCAAATAAGTGTATTTAACTAAATTATTAAAAGGATTTTCTTGTGAAAATAACTTAACTCTAAGGAATTAAACAATTTTCACAATAAAAAACCTCTCATTTTCTCTACGTGAATTTTCGCGGCATTTCGAAGAATGCCAAGAGGCACCACCAAATTCACTTCGGCTTTTCTTTTAGCTCAGGCCCGTCTTAAAAAATGAGCACCAAATGCGATACTTTTGAGTCAAAATAATAAAAGTGGCACTAATAAACTGTAAGTTAACTCGAGAAAATCTTTATAAAATTATTTAAAAGCTCAGATATTGAGATATAAGGTAAATGTACCAGCGATCATCAGTGTTCCTCGGATCGGAGGGTTGTCCCGCGTATCGGCACCCCAAAATAAAATGTACTTTTGAAATTCACTGTATTTTACTAATTTTCTTTAGCAAGATGCATCACGTTAGTTCATATATAATCTACAGAACCAATTTTCTCGTCGAGTTTCAAACAAAATTGCTATTACTTACTTAATTTATTGAATCACTGTATCAGAGTCTTTGCAAAAAATCTACCATTCATCACTTTCTTAATATTTCACGCGAGAATTTCTCTGCAAGAATATAAGGAATTATGTTTGATTAAAATGATTAACAAATCTGTGTTAATTAAAAAATGAATATTCAGTGACACTAATTTCACTATCAATACACTTTTTTTAAATTATTTCGGCAAGGAATATATATCAATTGGCATGTAAAAAAATACCATATAGTGTTTTGGAACTCATATATTCAACTAAATATGGAGCACGTAGCACGTCTCTTAACATTCCGATCCGTGGTACACTTCCCTTATGTCCGATGAAACACAAGAAAATTTTATCGTAACTTCCATCGTTTTATAAAGCCGTAACTTCCAATGTATAAAGATCCTGTAAGTTACGACAATTTTCAAAAATGCATTATATCAATTTCAATTACTCTAGTAATAATAAGCGCCTTTATTTACCTAAATTAGTCAATTAAACTGTTATCCCTGTCTCTAAAGGCTTTTATTTTGCTTTTGTTTTGAATTAATAACAGATGGGCAAGGATTTTTTCTCACAAATATTGAATTAAAATGATTTAATGTTGCATTATTCGCACTGTCTTTGGATATTTGGAAGAGTTTGTGAACGTTTTAATGAGAAATATTACATTTTGCTGCAAATTACAAGCCACGCAAACGAGCCAAAAAAAGTTACGGCAAATGCTGATTATGGAAAATTTTGTATGAAAATTTGTCGTAACTTCCCCAAAAATGGAAGTTACGACAAATTCTGATAAATTTTTATTAATAAATGACACTTATGCTAATTATTGTTTAAAATAATTTTTATTGCTATTGATAAATGCTGATTTAACTGACGAATTTCTCGAAACATGATCACTTAACGAGCATTTTTTGTTTTTTTATAGACATTTTTCGTAAATGTTCGTAAACACACAAAAAATGTTTGTAAAATGTTGTTATTGGTTCGTAAAGTTCGAGAAACAAAAATCTACGAACATTTGAAGCGCTCAGAGCAAGTGATAATTTTAATAAGCAATATACATAGAGGACTACTTTATAAGTGAAATGTTTATCGTGTCGAGGCTATGTTTATCGTGTGAGACTCCCCGTACCCTGGCCGAGGCCCCAGGAATCAGAATTGAGGTCAAGTAATTCGGACGTTCTGATTCATTTTAACTTTGTTGTGATCACGAAGAGGATGTATAGGCTAATTCAGAGCCTTTGACATCTTTCTGCTGAACACAATCTAGGATGAAATGTCAGCTTTTTGATAATATCGAATAAAGTATCGATAAATCTGTATCTCTTTTAGATTTAATGTACGATGGAGTGTGACTGTCAATCAGAATTACATATTTTAAAAGAAAAAAAAAAAACAATTTTATTAGTCTTTCTAAGCCAATTTTGGGAATATTTTGAGTGGTTTATGAGTCGGTTTAAATCAGTTGTGTGTCAACAGGACAACGGTAAAGGATCTAAGATACCAGTTCGAGCATTCTGCAAAGCATGAGACGCTTTGCCATGCCACCCTTTTCAAAGTTTTTGAACAAAAACATAATTTCTTTAAAAGTTAAAAATTTTGTAAGTAAAGGTGCGTATTTTATGTTAGTTTTAATAAAATAGTCGATGTTAACTTACGTGAACAGACTCGTGAATCTTGTCATCAGAAATGAAATTGAAGAATGGCTTGATGGGATTTGTGCAGAGGATAGCGCACTTTGATTTGTTGCGCACTTCAGCTAGAGTCTCCTTCTGGGACTTTTTGTCGCCCACAATCACATAACGATCATAGAAAGGCCTTCCGCCTGGCTGTGGGAGTGGCATTAGTTGACTGTCGAGATACGTGCAGAAGAGATGAAAAATGATGGCTGAATCTGTGGGAAGATGTTCATCCCATTTGTGACTGTTGAGGACAGCACCTGCATTCCAGTGATAGTCGGCAATACAAGTACCCCGAGCCAAATCCCTAATCCTGTGCACTAGATATTCCTGATTGGGTGACATTTCCAGAAAAGGAATCACTAGCGGAAGAGAAGGAACACGCACAAGAACCAGTTGATTCTCTGCCGTTTTTCGCAGACGCTCCAGTCCAACCGCGCCCACTTGTACATCTGTAAATCCCATATCTCGAAAAGCTTTATCAATCGAATCAATTTGGGACACGAGACGATCGAGAATTGTGCAGGAAATCCATTGTTTGAGATTTGTCACGAAATGTGAAAGTTTTGCTGAAGATACTTTCTTGCCTACTTCAAAGGAACCATTCAAATCGGCTCCTAAGAAACCTGCTTCATCGATTGTTCCCGATTTGGGAGCAATGGTTGTTGGAGAAAGCTGGTAAATTGAAGTCTTGAGGAGACCTGAGTAGTCATCGAGTTTATAGTTGTTCCAAAATGAATTCATAGAATTGTTAGCCAAGCTGTTCTCTGCATTCTCCTCAAGGAGCGCTCGGGCTTCCTGCAGAGAAGTTTCCCTGAAAAGTAAAATTCAAATATTTCGAGAATTCATTTTTCGTAAGGGCGGTTGAGGTGTAAATTAGGTCACAAACATTTTAACGCGGAGCATGAACTAACATAAGATGCATAAGATCATTCTAATGTGGTACAAAACTTAGAAGTTTATCCGACGGAAAAAGAAAGTAACCGCTGTCAAAAAACTCTATAGAAAAAATAACATGCCAGAGGGGTGCATCCAGAGATTTCACTGAATAAGTGCACAAAAAATTGGAATATTATACATTTTTAAGGAAAATCTCGGAGAAAAACCCGCACTTCTACAACCAAATTTGCTTCTACTAAATCAAACAAAAGCCTAAACTTGCTTATGGTAGGTTTGATATTTTTATTGCCCATGCAATCCATTTCTTAAAACATTTCTGATCCAATTTGCCTTGATTTCAAACGGAATTTTTCACATTTCCCTTTAAATTGGCCACTGGTCATTTACAGAATCAACATTTAAAAGATGTTCTGTAAGTCAGTTTGGAAGTAGAGAGAACATCCGAGGCTTACAATAACTGACTAATTGACTGTCAGAATGCAATGAAAAAGTAGTTTTCCAAGTTTCACAAAAAAAAATTTCTTAGAAAAATAGCAATAAATTGGTTATAAAACGCAGTATTTTATACCTCTTACAAACTCTTAAAGCAAGTAGAAGAAAGTTCTACTTAAACAATGATGTGTAAATTTTTGTGTACGGGGTGTACGGTGTATTGTTTCTGGAGAAAATGAGGCGCACATAAGTGGATAAGTAATTGTGTGAAAATCTCCACTAAATTTTATTTTTCTAGCGGAAATATAAGGATTTCCAGGAATTTTGTGAGGTGGAAAAACGAATCTAATAAGAGATTTTTATGACATACTGGTATAATTAATTCGATTTTCGTCGCAATTTTGGAGAACTGTGGGGAGATCATTCTCCCCTCAGTTCTCTTGGATTCCACCATTTTTTCTTGGATTCAGCATTTTTTTTTAGGATTTCACACAAAATTTTGTAGATTTATCTGATTTTATGAATGTTTTATCAGTAGGGTAAATTAAGCTAATTCAAAACCTGCTCCAAATGGAAATTTTCGCTACTCCAAATGGAAACTTCACTGTTTTCATGATAAATACAGTACTAAATTACTATATTTATATATTTTCTATACCACAGTTTCATTATTTAATTTTGCACCAAATAAAGCGAAAATCCATTCATATTCGCAAATTTTAATTTGGTAATTTCTCAGAAAAATTAAAAGTGTACCTATTCACTTTTCACCATCGAATTTTTCATCGATCGACCATGCTTTCCAATGAAAAACGCAATAAGGTGACTGTTGTTTATTCATTTCGTTTCACATTTATGTCATATTTCTGGATAATTTTAGTTAAATTCAGTGCTAATCTTTATTGTTAACGGTACGTGAAGTTTTCAAATGAAATAATTACCTATTTCGTGAACAAAAAAGGTTTTCTGAAGTATCTACGAATGCTTCAATAGGAAACCCCGGAAATATGATTTTTTGGAGAGATTTTCCAATTGTTTTAAATGGGAAAGGAGAAAAGACCAGGAATTAGAACAAATCTTGCACTCAGGAGCAACTCAACAAGATTTTGGAAACCTTTCGTCGCGGTTTCAGTTACACTGTTTGTCTCCAATTAGAAAATTTCCCTTGTCTCCATTTGGATTAATATGTTTCCAATAGAAGCATTTTACACTCGCTTATTTTTCTTGTATTTAAGAAGTTTTCAAATTATATCTAAAGAATTTTTACAAAACAGTAACATTCTAGAAGAGTCAAGAAGCAAATTTATGTAATTCTCTTCAGAAAAAATATGAACTTAATGTGTTGATTCTTCTGTCAAAGTTAAAGCGTTTTGAATTAGGACATTTACCACTCTTGTGGGGTTTAACTAAATCCGTAAATTTTTTAGTATCTCACGAGAACTTAAGTTCTTGAAGTTTCGAGGAATTGAGCAATATTTCGATTTTTATCTTTATCTATAAAATGACAAAGTGTTCAACTCTGATTTGCATTCAGGATTTTTTGGTCTTTTATGGAGCTTTTTAAGTAAATTTACCAAATAAACTTACTTGAGATAATTCTTGAGGGCTGTTTCATCCGTGATCATTTGATCCTTGGCGAAAGTATTCTTGTACGGCGAGACAAAATGCGTGGATGTATTTGGTGAAGGATTGCTGACATTGAGTGCTCCCCTGGAAGCATTGAAGGTCTGACTGAAGCTTCCCTGGAGTGGAGATCCTCGATTATATACCCAACTGTTGGACAGAGCCGTTGTGGAGTCATTGAACGACGAATTCCAGCTCATTCCGGACACATTCACTGGCGAAGCACTAACTTCCTGAACCTTTTCCTTGGGCGTCTTTAGGACAAATGATGAGTCATTCTCTTCAAACTGCAGTAGTTTCCTCTGCTGCTCACTGCCCACGACAGGCGAGAAATTGAACAGGATGTAAAGATACCGTCCAAAGTAGTAAATTATGCTGAGAAGCAGGATCACTGCTGCAGCGTATTCCACGTAAAACCAGCGCGAGAAAGCGTCTGGGCATTTGTTGGAGAGATCAAATGTGATGAAAGATAGAAGAGCCACATTTATAGCGCCCCATTTCAGGGACTCCCTCTTCAATTTTGACTGCAGATTAATGTGTAAGCTCTGGTTCACTATTGAAGCGTTTGATTTCTCAGAAGATCTGCGAATACACTGAAAATTATTTTTCTAATTCATTTGGGGATTCTCAAAGCTTACCTTGGAATCATTATTTTTTTCTAGTTCCTTGAATCCTTAAAAAATTTCCTGCAAATTAGAAAAAGTTGAATGTAAACATAACCTAACAAATTATTTACGAAGGAAAATTATTAAATTACCAAATTTCCTAGATTTTCTCGTAGTTTTTCACAATGCTAAAAAGTAAAGGAGCTCTTTAGCAAGAGCTAAACACAAAAAAAATTACTATTTTTTACTGATAAGAGGAAATATTGAGAAAAAACTCTAAAAATGCACGCCGCAAAGGAGACTTGAGAAGTCATGCCCCCTTTCCCGCCTAAAATTTTGACAAATCCTCAAGCTTTTTATCGGTAAAAGCGAGTAAAAAGTTCCGGGAAACCGCAACTCTAAACAAGAAATTTGAATTTTAAACTTCAGTCAAAGCGAAGTAGCGAATTGAAATTGAAGAAGAAGAAGAAATACGTCGCACACTGCATTGAATTTTTGAACGTCTCACGAAAAAGTAACTTTTAGGCCATTATTTGTGTGAAAATCTTTTAAAAACTACCACCAAAAGTTCATGTGAAGCCAAATATGTTAAGTGCTTTTGTTTCTCGGATGGTCATGTGAGTAGAAATGTGTGAAAAATGTTGTTGAAAAAGGTCCTGTTCCTGTGACAAAAATATGAATGCGAAATGTTCAGGAGTCTTGAGAAAAAGTCTCAAAAATCAATGAAAATCCACAGTAATTGCTTGAGTTTTTGCGTGAAAATCTTCCAGTGGGATGTGTGATGCAATTGTGGGTGAGAAAATAGGGGGTAATTGGGTGCAGAACGATAAAAAAAGCACCAACAAAGAAGTCAATTGTTTTTGCAGAGTATGTCTCTGGGTTGAGTGATTTTCACTGAAACGGAACGGGGAAATATCGGCTATTTCCTCACACGAATCTATTCACAGATACTCTGTAGATTGTCTGAAAATTTGGGGGGAAAATGGTTTGGGAAAGGCCCCAAAAAATGCAACCGCGGAAAAGTGTGCATCCGGAGCGTAGAAAATACAAAAGAGAGTCGTTGCCCTTGGAGGATCTCTGGTGACTCCGTGGGGGGAGCTGTTGTGTCCAAAAATGGTCAGAAAGTGTCTCCAAATCGACCTCATCGATTTTCCTCGGTCAGCTGTTGCAAACAATCGCTGTAGAGTCACATTTTCGCCTCCAGAGATACAATTTTCCGGAGGAGACTTTCAAGTTGCAATTTCATGGCCAATTGACTAAAGATCACGTTCGTGTCTTCCGATGACTCACTGGCCACTTTCTTCATCCGCCTTCTGCCCAAAGACAATCAACCCAGAGAAACCTCATTTACTTAAGTAGCGGATTATTCTGTCTCTTCTAGATATATTTGGCAATCGCCGCCGGACACATAACAATTCTTCAAAAAATTACCATTCTATCATTGATTTATCTTTTTGAGGGGTTTGGGGGGCCTAAGAGGAGCTAAGAGCTCAGAAATTGAAGAGAACTCGTTTTGAGGTGTTTTGGTAGATCAAACAAACAAATAAAATAATAAATTTGCTTATTGGTTCTCTCAGCAACAGCCCATGGGCAATTGTCTACGCTTGCAACAATGATAGATTACGCGTAGTGTAAACAATTGATAATCAGACCCAATACGCTTCTTTGTTCTAAAAACCCAGCGGGCACAGTTAGCTGAAAAAGGCAGTGTTTTCTGCATATTTTTGCTAAATTGATCAGCAAAAATATGCTGAAAAATCAGCAGTTATCAAACAAAAAGTGCTAATCAAATATACGGAAATGGCACTGCGTAGCAAAATGTCGTTTTAAAGTTAGCAGAATTCAGCTGAAAATACTTATGTTTTTAGCTAAATTGAAATCAATTAGTATTTGGTGCTCGTTGGGAACCTACACTGAAGTTTTTGAAATTCAAAATTATTCAACCCACAGAAAAAACACTGTGTTTTTAGAACAATAAAAAGAAAAGCCTTCCGCAAGTTATTAAACAAAATTCCGTCGTTTCCTGTAGCAATAACATTTGCAGTAATTTATGACATTTTGCTTCCTTTTCCTTTTTTCCTGGGTTCCTTTTTGGATGGGTTGGGAAATTTATTCCTCTGTAACTTTGTGATAGACCATTTTTCTCTATTGTAACGATAAGTGCCTTTAGATTTCTTTCAAAAAATACGTTTTTCTTTCGTAAATTTCTGTTGGCTTAGTACACGGAGTCTCGGGATTATGCACTTTTTCAGGACCGAAGAAAACCACGCGAAATAGTTCGACTGTTCTCAAGTGTTTCTACACAATCGACTTTTCTTTGTATTGGTTCGTGTCACTACTGTTATGTGGTTTTAGAGTACGGCACGACTGCAGAAAACAGTTGTGACAGGAACCAACACAAAAGAAAGTCGATATGGAAATATAATTATGAAATAATAAAAGAACAGAAAAGTGCAAAAAACCTTAATACAAAAAATTAAAAAAAAAACATTTTTTATTGGAATAGCACCATTATTACCCACCCAGAAATTTTGCATAAGTGCAGGAGATATCTCTCTAATAAGTTACAGGAATGCCTTAATTATATGCAAAACATTTTTGGCACCAATTTTTCTTAACGTCTGTGGCATACGTGGCATACCTTTTAAATCAGGAAAATTTCGTGGAATTAAAATTCACCACAACCTTTTCTCTCTTAAACGTTTTGCATATCTCTATATAATTTTTTTCCACTTAAATTTAGATTGAACTAAATTGACTTTGGTGTGAAGTTCAAAGCAAGAAGAAGAATGCGAAAAAGTAGGATGAACTCTTATCCAACAATTTGAGAAGGAAAAAGATGTGAATTTCGATGTCCGAAATTTTCTTGATCTAAATCTAAAAGGTGTACAGTCCTGTCTGACACAGAGTAAGGGGCACCCAGCCTTGAGCCATTAATTAACACCCAGCTTTAGGCACTATTTTAGCCATTTTAGCCCTCATCGGCTAAAATCGTCAGATTTCAAATGTGAAATCGACAGTTTCATCGGAATGAAACTGTCAATTTCACATCCTGATTTCACCTTCGAATTTTATATAAATGATAGAAGCTACAAAGCTACAAATTACCAAATAATATTTTGAGGCTTACATTTTCAATTAAATATCTTGCATGTCTCTTAACATTGTGATACGGAATGATCTTCCCTTATGGTATCTACACACTAAAAGCAATTTTCGTCAAAAATGGCCTTTTTTTTTTTTAAAAAATTCTGACGTTTCTGCCTACAAGGATAGGGTAAATTTTCTTTAAAAAGGCATTTTTTAAAGAAATTTCTCCTAGTGTGTGGACGCCATTAGATAAAATAGGACAGACATGGAACATTTTGATCCTAGCAATCATACAAATTAGCATAAAATTCAATAAATTGGTCTCATTTTCTGATTTAGCTTATGTCAAAGTCAAAATCTTTAGCCTAATTTAGACTAATCTCAAAGTCAAAATCTTATTTTGTGTCTTAAAATTTCCTTATTTTAATTGTAATTTTTTTCCGTCAATAGAAGTGAATGAAGTTAATGAAAAAATATTTTTTAAGTATTATGTCATATCATAACCTCAAAAACAGAATAAGTCTTGTCCGTTTAAATGTATCTTGTTGTTAAATTATGCTTGATTTTGAATAAACTGGGATGGGTCTCGGTCAAAATCCCGAAAGCCAAAATTCTGAATTCTTTAGAGGGTCATACTTATACCCACGATAGCATCCGCGCTTGCTGGAGGAAAAAAGAAATTTTCTGTATTTTGGGAAATTATTCCAGGCACGTTCGTATTATCGCTTCTTTCAGGATTTCGATCAAACGGGATTTTGGCTGTCACTGAAACTGGTATTTCTTGCAATAAAATGAACTGCTTTTTTGAGGTTTTAAGGTCTAATAATTTTTGATTTTTTTCGTGTACAAAATAGTCTTTTGTGTTCTTAGGCTGGGTACAACAAATTAAGGTTGAGGGAGGTGTGGCTACATTGAAAATGCTATTTTTTCGCGTATTTATAAAGGAAGCTGGGCTTTAGCGTAATATAATTTAGGTATGCAAAATAATTAAGGAGCTGAATTAAATTGAGACAAGGTACAAATTCTTCTATAGAAATATGCGAAATAGTCGCATTTTTAATGTAGCCCTACCTCCCCCTGTTTTGGTTTTAACCTGAATGAAAATAAAATAAAATTAACTTCAGTGCCTATGTCCTGAGGCCGTTCTATTTGTTAATGCACTGTGGGCTCTATGGTGATTAAATTAATAAAAAATCAATACTAGACTAAAAGTATTTATTTAATTAAAAAGGAATTCATTTCCATTTCTTCATTTTATTTCAATTGTCTACTTGATTTACGTTTCATTTAGACCATTCTCTACGTCAAATTGTCAACAATCATTGGGTAATTAATCCATCAAAGTACTTCTGAGTCATCTTTCTTTCTCGAGGCGAGATTCACACAACATAAAGAAATTTCACTTAAAATCCAATTTGTTCACTTAAACGTTGAAGATAATGAAATCAAATGCGCGACATAATAAAAATTTAATTTGGATCATTTTTATTGCAATTTCCTTCAGAATGACATTTTAAGTTTGTAATTTCTCATAAAGGTAAATTTGCATTTGAATGTGAATCCAATTGTTATTCAATGGAATTGGAGTTTTACCTGAAGAATTTCCACTTGGAATGCTATTGAGCTGTTTTTCTTTTTTCTAAAGTGCAGAGTTTTGAAAAGTCATTTAAATATGCAGGGAAAGTCAATGGAGCTGAAAGTGAATTTTTATTAAAAGAATTTGTAATTTCCTAATTATTGTCTTAACAATAATTATTTCATAACTTCTAATAAGTTGATCAATCTAATGGTTTTTATTTTTATGAATTGTGCTTCTCATTAAATGCTTAGTTTAACTTTTCTGTGGTGATGAGATAAATCGCGAGGAATGTGTTTGTCTTTATTTCTCCAGTACAAATGCAAACACAAATCGTGCTGAATTGCTAATTTATTGGACGCATCCTCTTCAATTTTCGCTCTATTTCTTCATTTTATTAAATGTTCTCTCAAGATTAAAATTTACTGGGAAAGATTTTTTTTTTCGAAGATGATTTCTCTAAGTCTTCAATCTATAAACATTTGCTCTGTTTACAGAATAACTTTTCTATTTTTAGTAGTTTTTGAAAAGAAACCCTCTTTTTGAAACATACTTTCATATGGGAAATTGCTGAAATTTTAGACATTTTTTTTCCTTAGAATATCTTTGGAAATATCTTCGAGTGATGAAAATGGGTTAATTATAGACTAAAAACAGCCTCAAAATCTCTCAATTTTCCCTGCACTTTCACACTTCTTCCCATCATCGGCCCTTTTTTCTTCTTCTTAATTGTGATTTTCTCGGTTTTCTTGCAACGTCTCGGGTATAATTGAAGATGAACATGGTGTTTATAAATACACGCGTTACATTTTCAGAGTTGAATTATCGTAGATAGATGTTATAGATATTAGTCACTTTATTTTTTCTTACATTATAATAATTCTGCATTTTCTTCGACTTGTATCGACGTTTTATAAAAATATTTCTTTAAATTAAGAACGTTATAAAACATTAAACTTCAAATATTCTTGCCTTTTCGAATATTATAAACAAATAGCAGACAAATGTTCAAAAATTTTCTATTTTATTCGTATTGGAAATTTCATAAACAAATAGAAAATTAGCAATTATTTATTTAATTTATGTTGCACCTCCAATAAAGCGGAATTATTTATTACACATAATACTTGAAATAAATATTCTTTTAATTTAAACAAATACCAAAGATTTACATAGAGAAAAGGGGTAGCACATCGTCCCAGGCTTTGTGAATTACTCGAACTCGTGACTTAAGGTGTTACACCTCAAAGCCTCAAAAGTATTTTGCATTATTTACCGGTTTTCAACCGATTTCAACCGATTCATAAACCACATAAAAATACCCCAAAATAGCTTTCTTTAAATAAATAAAATGAAATTTCGGACAAAAATTACTCATCGGTTCATAACCGATTCATTACCGGTTCACAATCGGTTTCAACCGATTTATAAATCACTCAAAATATTGCCCAAAACACCTTAGGAGTAATATAATTGATTTCTAGATAAAAATAATTATTGGTTATGAACTAGTTCAGAACTGATTAGAGCCGGTTCAGACTTATCAGAATTCCAAGACCTTTCCAACAAGTCCAAATATGATACCATTTCGTTGACAAATACGCTCCTTAGAGCTTTTTCAACGATTGACTTTGAAAAACCGTTATCGGTAATCTCTAAAAGATTTTCAAAAATAAAAAAAAATCTGGCAATCCCAAAAAACATGGTTTTGGAGGGACGGGGAAGAGTGAGGTAAATGAGAGGCATGTTAATGGTCCCAGCGTCGACTAATAGGGGGCGGTCTCGCAAAGATCTCAAGTTTCTATCTCTAACCGTTTGAGCTCTAGGCGTGGTTACGGTCGGACGGGCATACGCACAGACGGACAGACGCACTTCGTCTTTAAAACCATTGGTTCCCAATAATTGCAAAAAATATGAAAATCTGCACTGGAAAATAAATTTATGAAAGAGTTATACAAAAATGAGCAAGTTCATAAAAAGGACATTTATCTTAATAAAACTGCAATTTAAACGTTTTGCCATCCTGAAATTCCACAAAACTAGGGTAAATTAAGCTAATTCAAAACCTGCTCCAAATGGATTTTTTTCGCTACTCCAAATGGAAACGTCACTGTTTTCATGATAAATACAGTACTGAATTACAATATTTATATATTTTCTATATCACAGTTTCATTATTTAGTTAATTTTGAATCAAATAAAGCGAAAATCCATTCATATTCACAAATTTTAATTCGTTAATTTCTCAGAAAAATTAAAAGTGTACCTTTTCACCATCAAATTTTTCATCGATCGACCATGTTTTCCAATGAAAAACACAGTGAGGTGACTGTTGTTTATTCATTTCGTTTAACATATATGTCATATTTCTGGCTAATTTTAGTTAAATTAAGTGCTAATCTTTATTGGTAATGCTACGTAAAGTTTTCAAATGAAATAATTACCTATTTCGTAAACAAAAAGGAGTTTTTTGAAGTATTTACAAATGCTTCAATAGGAAACCCCGGAAATATGATTTTTTGAATATATATACGGAAATATGAACTTTGGCTTCACTTTAGAGTGGCTTTGTCTCTTCGAAAGGTTATTTTATTACTGAACGGAGTCATTATGTCTAAATTATGACCGCTGTTTGACCGCTTTATGACCACTTTATGACTACTTTATGACCGCCCTATGACCACTTCATGACCGTTTTATGACAGCTCTATGAACACTTTAGCATCGAACAGACTGGGCCATTGCTCTTTTAATCGATTTTCAAAGAAGCAATGGAGAAGTGATATGACACCTTCATTGGTTTCGATTAGAAAACTCACTGAGAACAGCGCCATCCAGTGTAAGTAAAATTTCCAAGGCGGGAAATATTTTCAGTTGTTCACAACAATGTAGTTCACATTATTCACATGAATTTAATACTAAACTTTAATTTCACTAATTCCTAGACTCATTTTCAATACATTTCAAAAGTTTTCACAAGTGTTTTATGAGTAAAGTGTCCTTTGTTTTGATTTTTCCTGGCATCAGCTGATTTCGATGGTGGTCGATGAAATTTCTAACAGTGAATTTAAATAGAGAATGTTAACGGACTATGTGATATGGAATTGTCAAGAAAAAGCAATTGACCGGGCAATTGCTTTTTGCTTTTTGTTCATGGTATTTAAATTTGGCTAATTTTACTAAAATATCATTTTCTTTTTACAGAATATTGTCTAAGAGAACGCAAAAAGATCAAATTGATGCAAAAATTGGTTTGATGCCGCAATATTTTGAATAGTTTTTCCACGTGTAAAAAAGCAATGAAGAAGTAAAAAAGCAATGGCCATGTAAAAAAGCCCAGTCTGTTCGATGTGTTTAAGACCACTTTATGACCGCTGTATGACCACATTATGACCGCTGAATGACCACTTTATGACCGCTTTATGACCGCTTTATGACCATTTTATGACCACTTTGTAACCGCTTTACGACCACTTTATGACTGCTATATTACCACATATTATGATCACATATCATGTTTTATTTATGTAACAAGAAGAATAGTTGCTAAGGATGTGATGGTTCATGTCATGTGACTCAGACTAAATGCCTAAAGAAAAGTATTGTACGTTCCTACAAAAATACACCAAATTGTTTTATTTGGATTTTAATTTTTTATTATTTGAAAAATTTGAACTAACCCTCACTGCGAAAGCAAGTCAAATTGATTTTTAGCAGAAATTGGCATTTTTTTTGTTTTTAATAAGTATTTATTTATTGGGCTAGCATTTTGTGTTCATTGGATTAGTTTTTTTTTTGTTTTCAATGTAATAATTCCATACGCTTCATGAAATATTCTGTATATAATTTTCAACATTTTCAACATTAGATGATATTATTCTAACATATTCCAACAGAATTTTGATCATCAATCTTTGCTTAAATTTAATCCATAATCATTTCAACTTTGTAGAAGCAGCACATAAATGAATTAAAAGGAAAGGGAGCATATTTATGTGTAGGAGCAAGAAAGAGAGAAAGAGAGATTCTACAAAGAATCTTGGTGATTTCCTTTCTGTGTCGTTTCATTTTTGGAAAATCTCGCACCACACTGTTTATCTTCTTCCAAATGAATTTTCATCAGCAGTTGATGCCTCAGCGTCATTTTGATCAGATGTTCTATCTTTTCTCTTTCGGGTTTTCCCTATTTTCTCTATTGATCATTTTGGCTCTGTGAGTACTTGTGCTTCCCGAGGTGCTAATGAATCAGTGAGGATTCAGAGGCGAATGATCTTGTGATCTCAAAGTGTTGTTTTTTTTCTCTCTCAAAATTTACTGATCTGAATGGTATTTATTGATTTGCGGGTGTTGTGTGAATATTAGAAATATTGAATTTTCATGCATAATGAAAAATGAGGGAAAGTGAGTGGAAGTGAAGAGGGAAGTCTGCGTAAAATTATTTTTAGAAACGAATTCTTGCTCAAAATTACAAATACAAGGCGCACACAAGACAAAAGCATTTGTGGTGGGCCAAAAAAATGCGTCGAAATTCAAACAATATTAGTGATTTAATTGGGAAATTTGAGGCTAAAGAACGAAATGATTTTGATGAAGTTCCAAGGTATTTGTCTACGAAAAGGATCAAAGATGAAGATTTTTCGAGGGAAAAGCCCAAAAAGATAAATTCTGTGGAATCCAGTGAGGAAGTTGTAACGGCTTTGTCGCGAATTGGAAGATTTTTGGATTTTCTATCGCGATTGCCACTCCCTAGAATGTCTGTCACAGGAATGGGAATAACATTTTTTCTGGCTGTTTTCATCTTTCCACGAGCCATTACTGAGAATTTTCTTTTTCCGGCATTTAGACTGCTCTTTGGCACTCTTTATCCGGCATATGCTTCATACAAAGCCGTTCGCACCAAAAATGTTAAAGAATATGTGAGTAAAATAAAATTTAAAATTTAAGAGGGAATCCTTGACTAAGATTTGAGACTTTGTCCTGGATATTATTTTTTTATCCCAGGTAAAATGGATGATGTATTGGATTGTCTATGCCTTTTTTACGTGCATCGAGACCTTCACAGACATCTTCCTCTCATGGTTTCCCTTCTATTACGAAGTCAAGGTGATCCTTGTGATTTGGCTGTTGTCACCAGCCACTAAAGGTAGCTCAACACTGTATAGAAAATTCGTCCATCCAATGCTCACACGACGAGAGCATGAGATAGATGAATATCTCAATCAAGCCAAAGAAAAAGGATATACCACTGTACTTCAGTTGGGCTCCAAAGGCATGAATTATGCTACCAGTGTTATCATGCAAACAGCCATTAAGGTAGGATGATTAATTATTTTTTAACAACTTTTTTTTTCCAATGTCGTTGATTGATTTTGCAGCTTTTTAACTTTTGCTTTCGGTTCAATTTGCTGATGTTTTTATTTTTTTTTATTAAATCTATTATTATCAATTTCCTTTTACTCAAATGACACTTGTGCACACATCTTTTTGAGGGAGAATTGAGCCGAAAAGAGCGAATGTTTGAGATGCAAATGAGAAAATCACGTTTGTTAACCAGTACACGGCAATGTGCTAACTATTATTTACTCGTTAAATGACCATATAATATGTCAAATAAATACTATAATAGATAATTGAATGTACACACCGTGTAAAACTTCCGGAAAGGAAAAGTTGATTTTTGATGATGTTGGGGAAGACAAACTTAAATTTGAAAGGAATATTTGTGATCAAACTTAACCCTCTATCAGGTAAAAACGTCTCAAGTTGGTCATCACAAAAATCACATTTACTGCGATAACAAAGTTTTTATTCATTTAAAATTGTTTTAATGCATTTAGTCATAGTCATACTGACATTTCTTCTGAAGGTAAATATGAAGAAATTCAGTAAAGGCAATTTTGAATGCTGTAAAGAACCTGTAGTAGAGTTCATTGATAAACATTAGGACGAATCCTTAAATATTTTATTTACGATATATTCGTGTGAAACATACAGTAGGTGTCAAAAGTTTGTTGCCTTATGTATGTTTGGGAAACCAGGTCAAAAAAAATGATAGAAAAAATTACTTTTTAAAATTTTTCTTTTTGCAAATTAGTTACCTGTAATCCGTAGGTCTCATTCTTGTATTTCGAAAAAAATATTTCATTTTATTTCATATAAAAAATAATTGTTTTTTAAAAGTTGTTTATTTTTCATGCGTCAAAAGTTTGTTGCCTTATTTGAAAAGTTACTCCCAATGGCCAAAAACATACAACGAACTTAAAGTAAACCAGCTATATTTTGAGCTTATGTCTTTTGAGAGGCCAATATGGTGGGTTTGGACATTCTAAAGTTGTCACTGGTAAATACATGTGTATAAGAGTGGTAATAAATAACAAGAAATAATCTTTTTTTTTACTAATTCATAATTTAGGTTAAAATGGCAAGTTAGAAGAAGTTAAAAGGAGGAAAATTGTCCATAGATACTGCCGAAATGAATCTTCGTCGTCAATTGTTTAATTTAAGGAAAATCACGTCAGAATATATATAAAATCATGAAAAATTTGTGGTAATGAGGCATGAGCACACCAAAAAAACGCTACTGGCAGACCTAGGGTATCAATTCAGAGGGTTTATTTTCGTAGAAGAAAAATAATCTCTTATACGAAATGTGCGCATTTATACTGTCTTTTTTTACGGGAGAGAATAAATTCTAACATAAAATATTTTAAATGACTGCATATTCTCAAAATGGACATAAAAACATATGTCTTTACAATGCATAACATTTGTAGGAGGACATTGAAACATAAGGGCGCAAAGTCAAAACTTCAAACCTTATATCTCAGAAATTTATCAATCGAATTTATTAAGTAAATATTCAATCGAAAGGTCGCGTAAAATTCTACAAAAGGGCGATATAGATAAGTTCACAAGTCGACCGCCTAGCCCCCGGCGGTCTATGTTGTTATATGGAGCTCTTTGAAGCCAACTCACAAATTGATCAGAAACTCAGCTTACACTTCTCAGAACAAGACCGCATTTAGACAGATATATAGTATATTTATCCCTCTTTACAAGACTCAGAGCCTTGTACACAAGGCTCACCTCAATTTTGACATATATCGTGTAACGGTCACGAGTGCAGAAAAATTCCCATACGCATTTGTATGTGAAAGTAAGAAATTGGCTTCAACTTTGAAGGCCACTCGCCGGGAACTAGTCGACCGCAAAGGGCGCTAAAGGTTATCAAACTTTTCAAATAATAAGAAAAGTTTTAAGTTTCAAAACTGTTCTCAACCGCTTTTAATGATCTTATAATAAGTATGTATGATATTTTAAATGTCTTATAGAGATATGGACTCATTGTATTCATCGATTTCAGTAGAATCATTACATATTTTGACTTATTTTTCTAACAGTGATTTATTTATTTTATTTCTTTTGAAATCGTTATCAGATTTTATATGACTGAATAGCCTTCCATAAACCTTGTTCTCATGCCGAGTTTCAGCTCTCTACCTTTTATTAGATGGGAGTTACAATGGAAAAAGTCCTCATTTTGTATGAGGAGTGCTGGAAGGAATGGTGGGGGGAAACGTATATATACACGGTTAACGAGCCTTCCATTACCCTTGATCCTATGCCAAATTACTGATATCTACTTCTTTTCACAGAGGAGTTATAGTGGAAAAAGTCATTATTTTGTATAGGGACTACAAGAAGGAGTGGAGGGGGGAGGAGTCTATATACATGGTTAAGGAACCTTTCAGAAACCTTGGTCCCTTACCAAGTTTCAGCTTTCTACTTCTTCTCAGAGGAAAGTTAAAATGAAAAAAGTCCACATTTTGTATGGAGGCTACTGGAAGGAGGGGTGGGGGAGGGGGTAGTATCCATGGATAAATAGCTTAAGTCGTATATTGACTCCATACCGAATTTCGTGAAGATCCCTTTAGCTGTTGTTGAGTAATTCGATGTCAAAATATTATTTTTTCGAAAAGATAAAGGCGTTTTTACAAGGACTCCCAGCGAATATAGTCCTGGATCTTGGTAGTTTTTCATCCTACACCATTACCTCTAAAATGTGCCTATTCCCATCTGTGGTCGCCACATAGACCAACTTCCATATATTTTTGCCCAATGTCCTTTGTCACAAATGTTCTTCTATTACAAAATACATAGAAAATTGTAGAAAAATTGGCGCCCAACTAGATCTTGTTAAAAGTTTGTCGAAAGGATCTTTTTTTCGTACAAGATGTGACAAAAGGTTTTGTCAAATTGGTAAAAAATATCCTTTTAACAAAATTTTACCATTTTCCCGTTTAATAAAACTTTTTTTTCATATTCAATATTTTGAGCAGTGAGGCTGCATTGAAATACGATTGTTTTCGTAAATTTCATCACGTTAAAACCCAGTTTGACTCAGAAATGTGCGAGAAAATCGTATGTTAATGTAGCCTCACTGCTCAAAATAGCAATATCTTTCCCTATTACGAGTTTTAAGAGTTTAATCACAAAAATATTCAACAAACCTAAATAGAAAAAAAAACGTGAGCTAACTCGGAGTGCATGCAAATTCGATTTAGAGCTGAAGTTGGGAGACGCCATTCAGTTATCTTGAATAAAATTCGTGAAATTATACAAATTTTGTATTTAAACCAAAATATCAAGGATTTGGATGAACTGACAGAAAAGTGATATATGGGTGAAATGTAGACCAGAATGTTCTCTATAATTTTCCCATAGAACATGATCTCATCGATTACTCAGAAGCCAAGATAATCGAGGTTTTTTGTTTCTTAACTCGTTTTTTCATCCAGAGTTCCCCAAGTAGTCGTTTGTTGAACTTCAACTATATCAAAGAATTGTTGTATTTTGCGGGACTTTCCATTTAAACCCCTATTTTAAGTGTCTTGGTGGAGTAGAGGCAGTCAAATTGGCATCTGAGTGATTTCAAAGCGTTATTATAGGAAAAATCAATTTTTTCACACTTAAACGGCAAAATCGGAGTGATAGCGTAGTCTGAGTGGAAAATGATGTATGGACGAAATGTAGAGACAAATGTCCTCTACAATTATGTCGAAGTAATCATCAAAATCGGTTCAGCGACAGTCGAGATAATTGAGGTTATGTGATATTGAAATTCGTTTTTTGACTGTGGCGCCCCTGGTGTTGGTCCCACGAAGTTCAAATGTTCTAGAAAGTTGTAGTATTTGGTGAGATCTTTCGTTTAAGCCCTCATTCATCAAAATCGGTCACATAGAACCGGAGATATGATTTTTTAAATTTTGTGAACTTTGACCCCTCATATCTCCGGTTCTATTGAAACCACAGCGCACATACGCACCATTTTGGAAACGTCCTAGACTGGACTACAACATACTAAAATTTCATTAACTTGCACAATGCCGTTTTTGAGAAAAGTGACTTTGAATTTCGATGAATTTTGACGCTATCACAGCGCCACCTGTAGTGACTTTTTGAACTTCCATCTGAAAGTGCTCATCGAGACGAAACCAAAAAGGTAAAATTTATGTCGATATGTTAATTAGAACCGGAGATAGAGGCCGGTCAATGTTCGAACTTTGACCCCTTATAGCTCGGGTCAGGGGTTATGGATCGACTTAAGGTTTTTTTTGTTTGATAGGTATAACCAACGGCTACAACATACTAAAATTTCAGCCCGATTGCATAAGGAATTTTTGAGTTATTTAACTTTTAAGATTTAAAAATTTTCTTTTTAATAATAGCGCCCCTAGCGGTGGTTTTATGAACTTGCGATGTTAGAAGAGGAAGTGGCATTTCACGAGAGCTTTCCAAAAAGCCCTCATTTTTTAAATTCTGACAATTAGAACCGGAGTTATGGCCATTTTAAGAACTTTTTTTGGACCCTTATAGCTCGGGTCAGGGGGGTCGGGGGACCTTAAGTTTGGTATTGATGGAAAGCTCTAAGGCCCAGCTATAACATACTAAAATTTGAGCCCGCTCGATGCCATAGGGCTGGAGCTATTGAGAAAACAAAAAAATTCAAAATGGCGGAAGGAGGGGTGGGGGTGGGGGGTCAATGCACCATGTTGCAATTTTCATACGATATTTAACCTTTGCCGAAAACCGCAAGTCGATATCTTTTTTAGTTTAGGAGCTATTAAGCTCCAAAGAGCGGCCGGCCGGGAACGTAACTTAGCCCCCCATATATTCGTGATCAGGAAGTGGCGAAACACATTTTGGCCAAGTTTGAGCGCGATCGGAGGACATGAAATTTTGTTAGGATTATAGTAGGTGAGATTGTTAAGAATCTCAGCTAATAAAATGTAATTCATGAAACTGCGGTTTTACACGGTGTGTGCGGTCTAAAAAAAAAAAAAAATAAATTTAAAGCTTAACGAAATGCCCTTAACCTTGCACTAGATGTGATTAAAAAGAAAAAGCGCCACATTAATCTCGCACAAGCACACATAAAATTGTTCTTCTGCAGTCGCTGGGAAATGGTGGTGGAAATCAGTCGTCTGTTCAGCCGCCCAGGATATGTGAACGGGATACAGTGGATTCTCAGCCTCCATCACCGCGGATGACGAGATCTATGTCTGTGGATTCTGCTCTCAATAAGGTCCAGATGGAACCTTTGAGTATTGAACCTGCTTTTTCCATTCCAACAATCGCCGAGGTTGCCTCTTCTGCTGAAGAAGACGAAGTGTTTGAGGATGATTTGGATGAGTTGGTTCGGGGTGGGAACAGGGGAGCTGCTAGGGCTAGGGAAATGCCCAGGAGACGAACAAGAGTGACCAAAAGTCGATTACCGGTGAAGGGAAGGCGTCGGGCCAAGAATGATGAGCCATTTGTCAATGTGGATGACTGATAGAATGATCTCTCAAAATCTCAAGACAGTTTCAAGACATTACTTAAGATTTTACACATTTTTTAATGAATTTTGCATCACAATTGATTTTTTAGAATAAAATTGTAAGTTTTTTTTACAAGAGTTTTTTTTTGTTGTCTCCGTTTTAGCAACTTTTTGGTAAGTTTTTTTCTTCCATTTTATAAAAAGTAAAATTGCATGAATTGATGTCGCTGCTTGGCTTTTTTCTAATGAAATTAACTATGTTGAAGAAACCAAAAAAGGTTAGAGGTTTTTTTTTTAGGTTTTAGATAAATTTTTAATTATTTACTGTGTAACTTCCAGGGCGGTGGTAATTTAGTGCAGACGCTGAAGAAGAGCTACAGCCTCAGCGATCTTTCAGAGCCAGATACACAACGCACTCAGGATGAGATTGACGAGATCATAAGGCCACAGAGGACACAGAGAGTCCTTAGGCCACGAACTCAGAGCACTAGATCGGCTTCCGGAGGCAGGAACATGCCAGAAATGTACTTTCCAGAAGTTGATGTAACTCAGGCCTCGAGAACGACAAGAGATGGTGCTCCCAATTACAAGTAAGTTTGTAAGTTTGTAAGTAAGCGAATTTCAAGCAACAATTTTTTTTGGAAAAAATGTGCAATTTAAATATTTTCTTCTCAAATTCTGCAAAAAGAATTTTCCAAGGGGAATATTTCCTCTAATATCGAAAATTTTGTGAGACATTCCACAGCTAAAGAAATATTCGAAGTATATATACCAGAAATAATACAGTCACATAGATATTACCTATGGCATTATTTTTTTCCATTTTTTCAAACTTCATCACACATTTTCTAGTAAAAAATAATTTTAAAATTATCTAGATAAGTCTACGCTTATGGGATAGACAGAAAAGGCGAACTGGAGACAAGGCATTTACGTAAATGTAATTTTAATACAAGTTTTTGTTAAAATTTATTCCAATTAGTCATATTTAACAAAACAACTGCTGGAAAGAATATTTTTCGAAAAAAACTTAAGTGCATAACGGATTCATATGGCCACTGGATTTAAATTAATCTTGAAACTCTTTGTTATGCATAAATTTTGGAAATAAATTGATAGAAATTTTATAAAGACGGGAGAAATATTAAAAAAAAGGACGGCTTAAAATATATTTTTTCATCTTTCCATACTAATTGTCATTGCGCAAAGAATAATCCTTAAAACTTTGAACACTTAAGGAGTTTCATGAAAGTCATATAGTAAGGTGCAGCAACCGGATCGTTTTTTTTTCTAGAATGCTACTTAAACGCTTTTTTTTTGGACTGATGAAATTCTTTATTACTTCTTCTAAATCCACAGAATTATTGACTGTTTCATTTAGAAACATAATAAAAAAAAATTATTAAAAATATTAAAGAAAATTTATAAAGTAATAATACTGAAATAAGTTAGAATTCACTAAGTGGATCGCCTCTTCGCTAATTGGATCAAATGGTCTTTTAATTGGATCACTCAATTTACAAGCATATTAAAACGAGAAAATAATTTTTTATTACATTTTTAAAATTTTTATTGGATTATTTCATTTAATATTTAATGTTAATGGTAATCTTTGGAGTAATAATCAGTTTTATGAACAACCATTGGAGGAACAAGTTGACCAGTAGCAGACACCATGAAAAGTGTTGGGGCACATTCCTTCGTGAACCTTTCTTGGCCAATACATTTCCATGTTCTGGTGTCAAGAAAAAGGCACTTTCATTGAAATTAAAAGCCCGGTCTGGTGAAATGGTCAGCAGATCGTGTTCTGTGAAATATTCTCGACAATTCTGAAACCATTCCGTGAGATTTTCAGCAGTAACTACAGCCCTTTCCAATGAGAAGGACTTTGGCTTGTGCATGCTGAGCTATGGATGACGCTTGAGAAAATTCCTGAACCAAGCATCTCCCAGGCCTTCCATCCGTAAAATATCTGGAAAAATATACGATTTTGCTCTTATGATTTAGAAAATACCATAACTTTTATCTTGCATATTAACTAAATTGTAAAGATGATGAGGATTTTATGGATGAATCCTTGGAACTAAAAGTCCTAAAATACTCTGATACAAATTTTATTCTAGAATTCATTCTAGAAATCCTTGAAATTTCAAGTTAAATACTGATAAATTTAGAGGTTTTAAGAGCAAAATTGCATAAAGTAATTTTGATATATTAAGGAAACTATAGGTCCTAAAAGGACAATGCTCTATTGTCGTATTATTTAACTCTTTCGCGTCCCACTTTTATTCAGCAGATGAATTCATGTAAAATTGAGTTTTTCCTAATGCTTTATGATCAAATATAATAATTCAGAGAGGAAAAAAATTTTCCATTGCGTGAAAACTCGGAAAAACCCCGGGTCATATATGACCCTATTGTCCTCAAGGGAAGTGTACATACCATTTTCAAAATGTATATCACGGGCTTTTAAAGAGTTTTTTTTTGCTTGAAGTTACTAATTTGGCCAAAACCATGGCAAACTGGATTGTCTTGATGAACACTGTACTCCTGGTGTTCAAGGAATCTTTCTGGTAATCCCTTGAACAGTCACTGTCACAAAATTTTGAGTGGTATTTGGCAAAAATAAACTTATCTACATATTTTTTCACACATAATACAATTGCACAATATGAGACGCTTGTAGAATACTCTAAAATATTGCAAAATATGTTATAATTCATCAGATACAAGATGAAATGTCCAGGAGCAAGATGTCCCACCTGCATTTCACGAAGAAAAACAATGTCCCAACTACATTTCGCTATAGGTTTGGGACGAAAACACTGTTACCCTTGGGGACCATAGGGTCATATATGACCCGGAAAATTCTACACGCTTTTCTGGAAAATTGAGAGTAGTTTATTATATCAAAATATGCAATATACAATCTTTGGATATTCTATTTTGTGTTTCTAAAGAACTTTTTGCTGAAAAAATAAATTAATATAAAAAAATTTGAAAAAGAAAAGTCATTTCACAAAGTTCGAAATTAGTGATTTTTGATCTCAAATATTTTCTTTTCCTGAATATCTGGAGTCTTGAGAAAATTAGCCAAGAATCTTACATCTTTCTATTATGATGTCGTACACAAACCGATAGATTTCAATTAATGTAAATAGTAAAAAAAAAATTGTTTTTTCCCCGGGTCATATATGACCCTAATGACGCGAAAGAGTTAAGGGCATAGAAAATATATTGGGACTAGTCCCGTTATTTTGATCTCTGGAAATAATATGCCCCATCCTTTGACATTGCAATCACTGAGCAATACTTAATATACTGTTCTAATAGTTCAGTCTCTCAACTGATCTTATCAACATTCTACGAAGAAAGATTAAGGTTTTTTGCCTTCTAAGTCTAAAGGACTTGTCTGATGATAGTTCCCTCACAGGATGTATTGGAATTCGCTGTAAATTTTGATAATAAAGTCCCTACACCATTGACATGTGCTTGAAGCCTATTCTTTAACGATTTATTGAATAATTCCTTAAATATGTCTGTGTGCTGTGTATCCATGTTCATCTCTGAGCACTAGCCTAATGGTATTTCATATTAAATGTTCTTGCATTTTAAAAGTAAAGGAAACCTAATGAAGTTAGATATTTCCGTTTTTGCTTTGTTATTGTAAAAAATATGAAATGTTTTTGCTTAAAAAATTAAAGATGAAATTTTAAAATTAAAGACTTACAGAGAATAAAGAAAATACCTATTAAGGTCAATTTAAAAATTTAACGCTTGAAGATTTACATATCTCAGAGTCTAAGATATGTAAATCTTCAAGCGTTAAATTTTTAAATTGACCTTAAAAGGTATTTTCTTAGACTTAGACTATACACTGAGAAAAAACTGGGTTTTTAATGTTAATTTTACACCTTTTTAAGGGTAAAATTAACATGGAAAAGGGTAACTTTAAACCCTAATACACCTAAACAGCATAATATTTACACCGATTTCGGATCAATACTGCAGGGCAAAATAAACATTTCCGGTATGTTATTTTAACTTTTTCGGATTTCTCTCAGTGTAGAAAAAAAGATTTATGATACTAGAGGCTAATAACGCTTCTTGATCTATTCTAATATTGCCTCGATTTTTTTGATTTGAAAGTTTAAATGATCCCAACTAGCTCTAAAAGTAAAGAAAGCCGAAACGCATTAAGATTAAAGATTTTTATTTGGGAATACGAATCAACATTAAGCACGATTTAAATAACTCTTAAAGGTTTAAATAAAAAATGAAGAGATTATTTACAATAATCGATAAACATATCAAATTTTGAATATTTCTGAAAAACGTGACCATTTGTATTTTTTCTTTCGTTAAAATTTTTTGCATGATATATCTTAAAAATCATTACTGGCCAAAATTCCGAAGAAACAAAATCCCGAACGGATTGATTTCAGGATTTCAGGATCTTTACCACTCGGGATGATTTTAGACCTCTTAAAAATATGACCTCTTAAAAATATCTAGGTTTTTAATTTTTATAGGGTAAAGTGTTCATGTTTCGCACGATCCCAAGCTTCGTAAAGACAAATTTTTTCCTATATTTCTAAAGAAATGTGACTACGCAATGTATTTTAAAAACTGGGCACTTTCCCCTAGTTTTTAAAATATGGATGCGGTGAATTTTAAAATAGTAGTAATAAAATTATAAAATTAAAAAATATCAAAATTACCATTAAAAAGAAACTTTTGCTATGTATAACATCTTTAACTTTGATTTTGCGTTTCAATCTTATAGGCTTTTCATACTAAAAGAATTTTAATTTTGCAGCTACATCCGCTCGAGTGAGGATATCAGTTCGGGATACTCAAGTGCTGAGCCTATGCCAGTGGCTCTCAGTCGCACAGCCTCCCTCTCGCACGCTACTCGCGGTGCCACTAGACTGAGATCGAAGCGATCCGAGGTAAGTGATCCTTACTCTCTGCCCACGCATCAGCTACGGTCTCCTTCTGAGGCGTCCCTATTATTTTTCTTTCTCTTTTTTTTTCGTTTCTCAAAGGCGGGAAGGTCATGGGAGGATGACGGGGAAGGAGATTATCCCTATAGTCCCTCATCCCCTCCCCAAAGTCCCTTGTCCATTGAATCCTCTGTGTCTTCCTTTAATGGTCCCGAAAGATTTAGGTATTCCTTTGACGGAGAGCCCTTGTTTCTGGTTGAAGAGGAGGGTAATGATGGGAATGAAGATGAAGCTAGAATTGTAGAGATTACAGAAGATATTTCAGAATTCAAAGGAGCTTTTCGACCAATCAAGAAAGCTTTTGATCCAGAAATGGATGAGAAGTACAGGATGTTTGAAATGTGGCTCAAATCTCAGCAGAATTCTGTACGGAATCCGTCAATTATGACTGAAGACTTCAGGGATACTCTATCAGTGTCCAGTGAGGAGGAGTTTCATGAACTTGATGAGGAAAACAGTGAGATATTTGAGAAAATTCACGAAGAAACTAAAGAAATGCCAAAAACTGAAAAAGAAATCTGTGAAATCCCTGAAATGGTAGTAGAAGTTCAGAAATCTCTTGAAACTGAAGCTCAAGAAAAAGTAAATACTGAAGAAAATCATCATTCGGAAGCTCCGGATGAGTCTAAGACTGTCGAAAGACCTTCCAATGATGAGACGATCAGGGAAGAAATTCCTGAAATTGCAAAAGAAACACTCCAGGAAATTGCTCCTCCACTTCCTGGAAAGAAATCCCCGAGTCATGGGAAAGGGAAGGCCCCAGAACCACCCATAATCCCTTCAATATCCCCTCCTCCAGTGGCTGCTGATGAGGAGGATCCGACCAAATGTTCAGGAAAGAAGTCACCCAGCAAGAAAAGTAAATTTATAAACTATATCCCGGCCATTTTGCGACCAGATTCAGCCGCTAAATCTCCCAAAAGCACTGACACAGCTCCCAAAGAGACATCCATCTGACCATCTATCTAATCCTACATCCCATCTCCCCTTCTATCTCCCTCTCTCACATCACAGAGAACTTTTACTATCAGAAAAAGGCAGGAGGAATTTTTCAATTTGACTTTCTTTTGCCATTTTCTTTGCTAACATTATTTTCAATGATCCTGGCTTTTGCTTTTGTCTTGCGTCCTGATTTTACAATGGAGCCTCCAGAGAACAGAGTGTTTGGAGATCATTTTAGAGACCATTTTTTGATCTTATCATGTTTCATTAGATGTTCACAGAGCTTAAGTTTTATATTTTTAATTTCGTTTTTGTGAACATGGTTTTCTTTTTTTCTGTTATTGCAGAAGCTTTCAGAAGATTGAAATGAGGTACTCAAATAGAACTAAAAAATATTTAGATAAAAGGACGAAACAGAAGAATAAAGTGACTCTTAAGCAAATATTTTATAAAAGGCATTTCTTACGTTAAATTAACTTTTATTAGAATTCGTCATTATCACTGCTATTATGCTATGGGAAATTATTCAAAATTCAAATTGCATCTAAGATTATCCAAAAAAAAGAAAGATTTATTTTTTGTTTGGTTTTTATTTAATCCCTTAAGGACGATTGAATCACCGGTGACCCTAAAACAAAATTTTTCTTACGGGCATCTAAAGTTACGTTTTGCTTTGAGAAGTCAGAAAGAGTGATTTTTTCTGACCTTCAATTTTTAACCCTTTCGTTTTATCTAGGACATTACTTAACTGGGGTGGAATGATAACTTTTCGACACTATCGAATCGATAGTATCGATAAATCTATATCTGTTGGATTAAGTGAATATCGACTTTTTACGGATTGTTGGGCAATTCATAGCGACATTCTTAAAAGAATGAGGCTGTTGTTAAACTTCTATATTAGTTACAGGAAGTGCAGCTAATGTTTAAAGTTTTCAGAATCGACAGTCGATAGTATCGAAAGTAAGTTATCATGTCACCCCTGGTCTCTTACGTCCCTTCTAGAGATAAGGCCTTCTGCACAATACCTCTCCATTCCACATGATTTGTAGTTAGCGTACACCAGTATTGCAGTATTTCCAGGATTTTAAGAACATCGTCCACTATGTCCTTCCATCTCATCTGGGGACATCCTCTCCGGATTCCGATCATACAGTTTCCTAGATATTCTTTTCTCTAGCTGCGACAAAATTGACTAAACCAGCTCAATCTTTTCGCCCAGTCCGCAATGTCGGCTTCTCCATAAGGTCCTCCAGTTCATGATTCATTCTTGTTAGGAATTCTCTTATACTTGCCTCATGAAAAGACTCGTAGATCTATCGTAGGACTCGTCTCTCAAAGGGTCTACAGTACTGTTTCCAGATCATACGTAATTACTGGCTTCAGGACGATTCTCTATCTTTGTTGACCACGAGATGTTCCTTAATCGAAATATCGACAAAACTACAAAGTAGTTTCAATTTTCCGCCGCAAGTCTTTCGTTATCCTCTATCGCGAGTTCATTATTAGCCGTCGTCGACACAGATCCGAGGTACCTGAAGTCATTGACAACCTCAAAATTCCACTCATCCCGAGTGATGTATTTCGGTTTGCTTTCGTTGTTCCTGAGTTTCATCCTTTCAGTTGCTGCGGTTACTTTGACGAATGTCTCTTTCGTCGCGAGTGTGGAGCGGTCCTTGATATTGATGTCATCCGTATAGGCTAACATCTGCGAAGACTAAGAGTAAATGCATCACCTCTCATTATAATTGGAATCCCTCATCACATACTCCACGACGATGTTGAAAAGAACCGGGGACAGAGTTTCTCCTTGTTTTAAACCTGAGTCCACCCTAAAGATTCCCGACTTTTCTTCTACCGCCTTCACTTGATACATTTAAGGATCAGACCGTGAATGCGGTTGAAAAGCTCGTCTCCTCCTCCATGCTTCACTAACCCCGCAGAGATGATAGTCCTCACCTTGGGTTTTGTTCTTGAAATAACGGATTTACCCTGCTATATCCGTTCAAGAAGAGGCGTCCTCCTCCTGACCATCCATCTTGCTACAGCTTCAGGTGCCTGAGTCAAAAAGTGACATGCCTTATCCGTACACATTGAGATCTGTGGTTGGGATCAATTGTGTTTAGTAGACGCTCAATGTCTTCCTCGTCTGAATGACTTCAATGTCGCGATACTTAAGTATTTGTCCATCACTGCCCTACGTCGAGTTTTAGCTCTTTTATTAAATGCGATTAGACACTTGATTGAGCGATGGTTTCCTGTTGCGAGTGGAGGCGGTGCGGATATTGGTTCTAGCGGACTCGCGGATTGAATCCTTTATGACCTTCCATTCATCGCCTATGCTCCTCTGCTGCTGGACCTGCGAGTTACTTTATAGGCGCTCCTCTACCATCTTTTTATAACGTTTCGTACACTCTTGCAGTTTTAGGCAGTCGGTGTTAGTATTAAACTCTATATTCAAAAATTATACGAAATTAATCAAGTGACAAAGACGCTCCTAGCGGTGTTTGGACAAATTTAGTATATTCAGAGAAGTCACAGTTACATTTAATTTTGTTTTTCATTATTATTTCAAAGATCAAAATGGATTTATTAACTCTCGAAGTTGTTGTTAAAAATAAATTACACATTTGATTCTGTGTTCTTTTTTACTTAATTAGTTCAGATCATTCATTCCATTCATTTTTTTTTAATATTCGGTAGGTTTCTAACTTTATTTGAACACTTCTGCAATATCTCCTGAAACCTCACGTTTGTGCTATGAGATTTCTTCTGGATAAATCTAGCGGTCAGTTCTACTGTATCATTAGGTCTTGGGGTTCACAGTTCGCAGGGCATGGAATTTAAGAATACTGCACGAAAAAGTGATAATAAATTTTTGGTGACTTCAACTTCTGGATTTGATGTGGGCGAGAGATTGGCTCCTAACGCGACCTTCACATGGTGTTGTTGAAATTCTCTGGGGCGATTTTTTTGGACATAATAATTTTCTCTGGATGACTTCGGAGGAATTTAAAGAGCTGCTTCAAATCGTAGGGCTTTATTTTCAAAGGAAGACTACGAAAATGAGGGAACCAATATCACCCAAATCCCGACTGAGGTGTGAGTTCTGGCGATTTGTGACTCAATTTGTCGCAAACGGCCTGAAAACCATCGGATCGTCTGCCTCTATTTTTGTATTCCCGGCAGTTGTAGTCCCAAATGACGAATTCCTGATGCACAGCCTCAATTAATTCGGCCACCATCTCATTTGACTACGAAGTCCTAGAAGTTTACGAAGGAATATAAAATGTAGATCGAACACATTTTTGTTTGGCTTTTTGTTTAGTTTTTTTTCTTACTCTTCACCGATCTTTCTCAATGTGTTTTGTCCTTTCTCCATCTCGTGCGCGATAAATAATACGTCTTAGTACTACTTTTTATCACAATTTAATCACGAATAAATTGCTGAGAAAATTGTGGCGCAGTAACTACCCGAATGGCTGCAATAAAGTAGTTAGTACCTGATGAAAATTTAATGAGCAAATTTTGCTCATAAATTTGCTCAATGCTCATTAATTATCAATCGTATTTATGCTATTTTAATCTATTTAACCATTTTTTGTGACTCGAGTCCACCTTCTTATCACTAAATGAATCGATTTCTAAAAGCTCTTGACGAAAATTGCACATTGGGACACATACCAGTAACAATTAATGTGAATCACATTAAAATTTTAATGTGAAATTCTCTAGTGTGATACCACGGTTAGTCTCTTATTCTTCTGTTTCGTGTTGATTTTCATTTTACCCTTATGTTGGACTTAAACACTTTAAGCTAAAGAGTTTTTTTGTTTTTAGATTATTTGAACCTCAGGCTTCTGATATTTGAATATTGACTTTTTTGAGAGATTTTATTACGAGTCTATGTCAAAAGATGATTTCTTTTCACCATCCTGCCCACTAACTGATGTTTCTTAAGTTTCTTCCTAGGTTTTTCTCAAGTTTTCTTTGCTTTTCATCTTCATAATCCGAAAAATGTCAAAAGGGAAATGCATGTAGTAACAAATTACTTTTAAATTTTCCAGGAGAAAATCATTTCATCGAGTTACTCAACACTCCCAAGAAGTCGGAAAACGGAGAAAATGCTTAAGACTAAAGCGAGAGCGGAGAAATAAGCAATCAGCGCCATCTAGAGATGAGATAACCCAACGCATTTGTGAACCCAACTATAACAATTTTGGACATTATGTTTGAGTGAGACATTCGAGCTTTCAACCCTGCTCCCTCAAAAGTCATTAATAGTCCTTCACAATCCAATTTTTGATGAGCTTTGCGAACGAAAGATAATTTTTTCTTGCGAAATTATTTGGTGCTAGAGACCCGAAGGGAGGTGGCAGAGAGAGCTTGGAGGGTGGACGAGAATTCGCAGACTCTAATTCACTCTATTATAGACTGATTTTGGAATGGATGAATGTTTTGAGGA
This sequence comes from Phlebotomus papatasi, assembly GCF_024763615.1. Taxonomy (NCBI): domain Eukaryota; kingdom Metazoa; phylum Arthropoda; class Insecta; order Diptera; family Psychodidae; genus Phlebotomus; species Phlebotomus papatasi. Next base: position 69,596,055 of record NC_077223.1, read on the forward strand.
TTGATTATGGAGAAAATGGAATGAGCCTTAGTACGAAAAAAACGATCCTTAGTCACAAGAATTACTTAGATATTAATTGATAAAAAATTGTATAGTCTTAGGTATTAAAGAAAAAAAATTATTTGTGATTTATCTCTCATATCTTTATATACGATTTCTCATGTCGTTAGATGAAAGAAATTTTCAAATTTTAGTTAGAATATCCCAATTGAGGAATGTTTTTTTTCTTATTTATAGTAATCTCTTAGTCAAGAGCCAGATAAACTAATAAAAAAAATTGATTGTAAAATGTGCGTTTATTCTTCTTTATTGTCACATAACTGTCTGTTTGTGGATGATGAAAAGATACATTTATATGCAAATATCCATGCGGAGATTGTGCTGAAAAAAAAGGTGCACAAATCGAAAAGTTGCGCATGATGCAATGTACCTTTCATATGCAAAAGTCATCAATTGTGGACAATTTTTGCGCACTAAAGTGCATTTCTTTCTGCAATCACGCTGGGGAGAAAGTTGTTGGTGAAGGAACGGAAGTTTTTCACGCGCTAGAAATTTCTCTGGGACTTTTTCTGACCACACCAAAGTGCATTTTCCCTTTTCTCATATTAGTTTTCCGTGCTTCAATGAGAGAAAAAGCAAGAATGCACCGTGTTGGTTGATCTACAATAAAAAGCTGCTAATTAATGCCGAAGTATGTTTGATTAATCACTTTTATCTTTGAGATCATTTCACTGAAACTGGGACTAGGAAAGAAGTGCTTGAACGTTGTATATTATCAAGGGGAGGAAATAGCTTAAAGATATAAGGAGCAAAGTGAGATTATTGGTAAGGACAAGATGTTTGCTAAAACACTTTTTCAATCATGTTCTAAAAATAAAAAAAGAAGAAATTAGATGTTTTCCAATTAAACCCAAAAATATAATCCTAGAAAGGACAAATGCAGCAGAGGAAACCGCAAAAAGACTGTCCCAGTTAATATCTACTTATCTACTTATCTCGAAAACCGAAAATGGATATCTTTTACTGTTTGGTCTCTAGCCTGGTTACAAAGCTTCTGGATTTGGACTATGTGGTAGATAGAAAAACACGAGAGATCGGGGTGAACTGAACAACTTTATTCTTATTCATGGCATTTATACATGATCGATTGTTTGACCCGATCGCGCTACCCTATTCACTAGATCCTCTGTATGATAAATTAAATACACAACAGACTAATAAAAAATGTAAGATGTAAGGGAAAGTGTCCATACTTCGTACGATCTCAAGTTTCGTAATGACTAAATTGTTTCTGTGTATAATCAATAAATCAATGTAATCAATAAATCAATGTATCAATAAATGTGACTTAACGCACTTTATATTAAAAAAAACTAGGAGAAAGTCCCCAGTTTTTAAAAGGGACAAATAATCCTAACCGGCTTATGTAGGTGAGATTCTTAATGTGAGCTAACTCGGAGTGCATGCAAATTCGATTTAGAGCTGAAGTTGGGAGACGCCATTCAGTTATCTTGAATCAAATTTGTGAAATTATACAAATTTTGTATTTAAACCAAAATATCAAAGATTTGGATGGAGTGACAGAAAAGTGATATATGGGTGAAATATAGACCAGAATGTTCTCTATAATTTTGCTGAAGAAGTAGATCTCATCGATTACTCATAAGCCGAGATAATCGAGGTTGTTTGTTTTTGAACTCGTATTTTCGATTAGAGTGCCCCAAGTGTTCATTTGATGAACTTCAACTATATGAAAGAATTGTTGTAATTTGTGAGACTTTTCATTTAAAACCCTATTTTAAGTGTCTTGGTCGAGTAGAAGCAGTCAAATTGGCATCTGAGTGATTTCAAAGCGTTATTATGAGAAAAGTCAATTTTTTCACACTTAAACGGCAAAATCGGACAGATCGCATTGTCTGAGCGGAACGACGTAATAGCGGTATGGAAGAAATATATACATAAACGTCTTCTACAATTATGCCGAAATAATCATCAAAATTGGTTAAGCACGTGTCAAGATAATTGAGGTTATGTGATATTGAAATTCGTTTTTCGACTGTGGCGCCCCTGGTGTGGGTCCCACGAAATTCAAATGTTCTAGAAAGTTGTAGAATTTTATGAGATCTTTCGTTTAAGCCCTCACTCATCAAAATTGGTCAAATAGAACCGGAGATATGATTTTTTGAATTTCGTGAAATTTGACCCTTCATATCTCCGGATCTTGTTATAATCACAGCGAACCCACGCCACTTTTTGGAAACTTCATAGCATAGACTACAACACTCTAAAATTTGATTAACTTGCACAAAGGAATTTTTGAGAAAAATGAGTTTGTATTTTGATGAATTTTGACGCTATCGCAGCGCCAACTGTGGTAACTTTTCGAACTTCCATCTGAAAGTGCTCATCGAGACGAAACCAAAAACCCAAAATTTAGCTCAAAATGTTAATTAGAACCGGAGATAAGCCGGTCAGTTTTCGAAATTTGACCCCTTATAGCTCAGGTCAGGAGTTTTGGATCGACTTAAGTTTTTTTTTTGTTTGATAGACATAATCAGCGGCTATAACATACTAAAATTTCAGCCCGATGCACAAAGGAATTTTTAAGTTATTTAATTTAGAAAATTGAAAAATCTTCTTTTTAATAATAGCACCCCTAGCGGTAGTTTTATGAACTTATGATGTTAGAAAGGGAAGTGGTATTTCGTGAGAGCTTTCCAAGAAGTCCTCACTTTTTAAATTCTGACAATTAGAACCGGAGTTATGGGCATTTTAAGAAAATTTTTTTGGACCCTTATAGCTCGGGTCAAGGGGGTCGGGAGACCTCAAGTTTGGTATTCATCGAAAACAAAAAAGGGGGTATTCAAAATGGCGGAAGGAGGGGTGGGGGGTGGGGGGTCAATGCACCAAGTTGCAATTTTTACCCGATATATAACCTTTGCCGAAAACCGCAAGTCGATGTCTCTTTTAGTTTAGGAGCTATTAAGCTCCAAAGAAATCATTTAAAAGGATGGATCAGAGGATCCCCCCAAATTAATCAAAATGAATCTTTTGAGGCACCGGCGCCCAATCATCCTTAAAGGATTAAAATAATAATTCAAAATAATTATACGGACATAAATTCGCATAATAATATTTATCTATACAAAAGAAGCTACCTGAAAAATTACATGTTTGCTTGGGAATGATTGTATCTTAGCATTCGAGCAACCATAGCCATTTGGAAGAGCAAATGAAAATTTAACTCCATTGAGCCTGGATGGAAACATAGGTTCATATTAATTATATTTATGGCATTCCAGGTATTCAACTCATTGATCTATTCATTTCATGCATATGCTTCACATATTTTGTGTTTCATATATTCATAAATTATGCATCTTGTATATTAAAGGTATATTCTTCACACCACTCCTTCCACTCATGCACGCATTTATACTCATTTTCCGAATTCCCGTATATATTTCTTTGTGTGTAATATCGGACACTAAGTTTCTTGAAGTTCCTTATTCTTTTGGAATTCTCTTAAGGTTTTGTTTCTTAGGCATTTTTTAACCTCTAGACTCTAGAGATTGAACAAAAAAAATGGAATTTTGAGAAACAAAAACTGTTCGGTATTGCAAGCTGTCCGAAATTTGACACAGCTCCCCTAGAGCGCATTAAAAATAAACAAATTGACTGTTTTGTTCCTTCTTTTTTAAGGTCTGTTGCACAGAAGCTTGCAGATCTTGCAGATACTTTATCGTCTTTGTTGTTTCTAAAATCATTCTTAATAATTTTAAAATAAACAAAAATATAGACATAGCTTCGGCTGCCTTGACTCTCATAGTTCCTTGCACTTCCGAAATTCTTCCAAAGTCTTTTTCATATCCTCTCGTTCGTCATAACGACATTTTTTGTATGGTATAATCTCTATATGAAATGTACAAAATTGCAAGCTGGCCGAAATTTGGTACAGTTACCCTATTTATATTTGTTTCAGAAAATGACCAATTTTTTTAATTACAGGGAAAACTTTTCTTACAGAACGTAGAGCAGTTTATGGAAATTGCCATGAAAGCATCAGATATCTCAGTTTATGAAAAGAAGATTTTAGCTTATTTTTAAACTCCCTTAACAATTCTGCCTTTTTTTAACTTGACAAAATAGAAAAATTGAGATTATTGTTCGATAAAATAATCCGGGAATTAATTAACATATAAACGTATATAGAGAAAATTTAATGAAGAAATTACTAAACAGGACATAATTTATGGAAGTTTAGCAGTTAACATTTTCTATGAAATTAGCATAGCTTATAACAATTTGAATATTAAATTTTCGTAATTCATTATACTTCCCAAAGTTCTATGTCCATTTTATATTTTAAGCCCTCGATGGTCGATTTTTCTATATAACATTGATCTAAAAATTGATGTCTAAATCTAAATGAAATAAATCTTTTTACTTGAAAAAATAAACTCCTGCATAAGATTTCCATGCACTTCTACTGTAACACTACTTCCGGATCATCATATCTCCCCCTTGCGAATTAGTTTTCTTTCATATTTCTCCAATTCTTCGGATCATTTTGTTTCTAATACACCCAAAAGACAATTTGTTCTCTGAGTAGAATTCCCATGCGACACAAATCAATTTAATAAATGAGAAATAAATTGGATATTTTGAAGAAAACAAGGAGATTTAAATAAATTCGGATAGAGAACAGTTAATTGATCTTTTCCTAATTTTTGGTGAGCATCACTCTTCCGCCCAGTGAGAGTGACAAGATTGAGATGCAAATTCTCGCAACACGAGGCATCTCTTGCTGTTAATCTTTTGCCCAAAGAATGGTATATAGTTTGTCGTTCCCAATTTCTTTTTACTCGAAAAGACACGTGGTGTTCGAACGAGGCGCATAGTAAAAAAAAACATAAACATTTTCATCTAACTCTTCTATACCAAGTGAATCTTGAGACATTTGATCTGCAGCAGAAGAAATTGAGAAATTAACAAATCTCCGCTGGGTCCGGTGAGATTTGAGCCGGAGAATAACAGAAAATTCATCGTTTTTGTGACAAATGGTTCTGAATGCAAGGCAAAAAGGCGAAAACGCTACTTCAGGCGACTTTTTTCTGTGTGAAGAGAATATTTGCATAAATTTTCTACGCTAAAATGGCATATTGGATATATTAGAAAATATATTAATCGTAAAATTCCATTTCGAAGATGAGATTTCCTCTATAGAATAAGTTGCGCGTGTTTGACTAATTTTGGCGGTTAATTTCTTTTCAGCAAAGAAATATGTTCAAAAATTGCAATTTCTTGCTCGTGGAGTGATTAAGAAGAGCTGAAAAGAAAGGACTATTATTTTATTTTAACTTAACAATGCCCATGGGCAGAATTCGATATAAGGCTTAAGTTAATTATGAAGTTTTGCCCTCGGATCTGTCTCAGTGTTACAATTGCTAATTGAATGGCCACAAGAAGATTGCTTGTCTGCTAAAGCTCGAATATTTCTTCCTCATGCTTGAGCTCTATTTTATTTCCCTTTATAATTAGTTTCATTTAAGATTCCTTTTTCTTGGGAATCTTGATCAGTACCATTTACAAAGCAGGATAGCAATCAAACTGTTCAGTTAGAATTTATATAATTGTAAGCAATTAACAGGAAAATAATTTAGTAATAAAATACAACAGTGTTAGCAATAAATTATGAAAAGTTTACCTTAAAAATTAAATTTTTAATCTATTTAGATTTATTCATATTTTGTCATAATATTATCTTTGACGCATTCAATTGCTGTAAAGGTTGTTCTTCTCATAACAAAATCGTAAAGACAGAAAAATAAATTATTAATTCGCTAAAAATGGTCGTAAAAGTGAAAATTGGTAAGTAGTGAAATATTATTGATAAAGATAAAATTAATAAAGTTATAGAAATATTTGAATTTTTTTGCTGACCAAATTGGATCTTTTACTTATCAAATACGCTAAGATGAAAAAAATGTCAGAAAAAATGTAGAAGGCTTTCAGGTTTCGTACACACCCTGGCTTCGAACATTTCATATTTTTTCTATATTTATTTAATGAATCCAACCTATTTACGGAAATATACTTTAATAGGTATAGTTTTAAGAAAAACATCTCTTGCAAAAAATTCGCAGAGTTCGAAACTAGAGTGTGTGCGAAACCTCAAAGCCTTCTTCTACTAAAAAATAAAACAAAAAACTTTGCAATAAATGCAACAAAAAGAAGCCAAAGGCAATATTGATCGATATAAAACTAAATTATATTTTTGGTCAGTTATGTATTGTAATGGCTCCCGCACACCTTTAGACCAGGAAAATGTTAGTGAGAAAGAAAGGTATTCGAATATCGACTTCATGAAATTTTCCTAAATTCTATTTAATAAATTCTAAACGACCGTTTGTTTAAGTTTTCATGGTTTTTAAGAGTTCTAAAATTTTTGCATTTTTTATTCAAATGAATTTTTCTGTATATAAGTTTCTATACTATTTTAAAACCTGTTTTAATTATATCTTTTTTCAACATACCTAAGAAAACTCTGTCAAATTTCGGACGCGTTGTATATAAGCCCCAGAGTATTTAAATGTATTTTTACTTTAAACTGAAGTTATTTGTTACTTCTTTTTCAGGAGTGTTATTTGGAACCTCGATAACTATCAAACTTCTTTTCTTTAAAAATCATAGTTAATGCATTAAAAATTGTTTAAAAATTTAAATATATTTTTTTTTTGTGAGCTATATCGGACATCAAGTATCTTAAAGACTCTTGCCCCTCTGGAGCTCTCCTAAGGATTTCATACGATCTCGTTCGTTTTGTTCCTTTGTATGACCTCTAGAAATTAAAAAAAAATAAAGAATTGTGAGAGATAAATGAACTGTTCGATAATACAAACTGTTCGAAATTTGGTGCAATTATCCTATTTTTTTTGTAATAATTGTACTTGTACATTTTGCATAATTGTAAGGGAAAGGTCATACTGATTTCAACATTTGAACGTCCACCGGAAGTCAAGGTCCATAATTTTTTATGGTATGGACTTCCGTTAGGGGCACTCAATGGGTGAAGTGGTAGAGCACTCGCTCTATGATGCAAGTGTCCCGGGTTCGAATCCCCTTTAGGTCACCAGGATTTTTTCTGGCGTTAAAGGTGTTCGGATTGCATCCAGTGAGCTTCACTGTACTTGATTCCACGGGCATGGGACTGACAACCTCATCCCGTATAAGAAAAAATAATAATGCATGTCTAGAAATCCTCTTGCGGGAAGGCTTTGTTCCTTCATGGAATGTTGTGCCAGCATTATTATTATTATTATGGACTTCCGTTATTGCAAATTATTGCTTTCCTTTAGGATTTTAGTACTATGGGGTCAAAATGGATATAAATGTGCATCGGGAAATTGTCCTGGAAGAAGCTCTGCAACCGTGAGTACACAAAAAAAAATCGGTTAGAAATAGGGAAGATTCCAATAAGCCTCGGAATTCGTGTTGAATGGGGTCACTTGTCGGAGTGTCATCTTCAGGCAGCGTGCGATGTGTTCCTTGATTAACACCAGGGCTATTGTCCATTCCAAAGGTAATTTTATTCAAAATTTTAAATAGATTCTCAAATGTTGACTATTTTCTGATTTTTTCCGTTTACGTCAATAAATTTCATTTTCAAATTAAAAAAATGCAGCACTTTCAAAAATTACAGTTCAATTTACTCACCCTGTAATGACAAATATCAACACATTTTATGAGAGAATTAGCAAATTGCATTATATTTAGCCCATTTATCCAGAAATATCTAAAAAAATAATAATAAATACAAAAACATGATCTTTTTTTGAAAGATAAACTATTGTGTATTTTATGATACCACACGAAGTTTAAAAACATTTCTTTCATCTAAAGTATTCTATCTAATAAAAATAAATGCTTATCTCTTTAAAATTTGTTTCTTGGTTTCATTTCGAATCATTTAAATGGAATAAAAATGTCAAGAACTTCAGGATCAATCTTATTCTTTTCCAGTCTTTCCCTAATCCACGTATCGCATCTTTCAGCCATTTCCTGAGTCATTTCCTCACGGTAAGATCCAACTTTCCCTTTTCGAATAAATTTGAAGTTTTCAGCCATCTCAGTCTTCATTATTTTATGATAACCCTTTATCTCATTTATGCGATTTGTTGCTTCATTCTCTGTAAAACAAATAATAAGCTTAGCTTAAAGAATCTAAGATAAAAAGAAGAACAGAGATAAATTACTGGACATTTTATCAAAAGATAGATGTTCAACAAGTGCACTAATTTCTTCATCGTTGTAAGATTTTCCCAAGAAATCTGCAGTCCTTTTTATCACATCCTTGAGGTCTTTCTTCATTTCTTCGTAAGCCAGGAAGAGGATGTTTTCATCATTTCTCATGTTCCAGAAATCGATAATATGAGAATCGTATGGTGAAAAGAGTACTGGAGTAAATAATTATCAATAACATTGATGTAAGTTTTGAGAATCACCAACATACCACAATCAGCGAGAAAATTGTCCAAAATATCTAACATGGTTCTTTGAGACTCCTTATGGCCAGTGAAATGATGATAGAAAGATACTACGACGTCTTTTATATTCCTAGCTACATATATAATCTTAGATTTTACTGTCCAGATATCATATGGCAATAGCGGTGCAGGAAAATGACTTTTGAAAAGGCGAGGTGATGGCATTGCATCAATGGAATCAAAATTAGCTCTTTCAGGGGCGTATGTTCCTATACTGTATTGAAGAAATTTGATTAGATAAAACAGTTAAATATGGAGTGTATTGATTTGTGACTCACTCAAAATACGTATATCTGTGATGAAGTGGAATAGTATTTCCTTTTTCATAGTCCAAATTGTTACAAATCTGCCAAACCATCTCTTGTGTCCAAGTAGTTCCGCATTTTGGAAAACTAACCACCCAAACATCATCTTTCCGCACTTTAAACTTCTTAACTTCTTCGGCACTGTTTTGCAAATTGGCGTGCATAAAATGATACCCAGGAGGACTTAATTTCTCAGAAATTAAATCATTTGGTTGAGAATTGCGAATTCTAATGAAATCATTTACACCCGCCATTGCATACTTGGCTGATTCTTCTGAACCAACTTTTTCACATACGAAAGACATTGTTATTGTACGACACCAAGACTGATACTAACAGCGCTAACAGCTAAAATTGTTTGAGATATCACGCATCGCATATATACTTGTATACGTATTACGTATATTGTTTGCAAAGTGTCTGATGAAGTAGATAAGATTAAAAAAGAAAGTGATAAACCAGATAGCCTTATGCCCTAGACACACTTACGAATTAAGCCGAGAGACAACTTAGTGGAAAATGATGGAAATGTAGTTTGACCATTATTATTTCTAATATACAGTGGGACCTCGATAGAGTCAACTAATTATTTCCAGACCTGTTAACTCTATTGGATCGTTGACTCTATTGGAGTCCGAAAAAAATCAATTAAATGTGAAATTTTGATAGAAAGGGATATTATTTTATGTTTGTACTAGATCATTGATAAATTCAACACAATAGTAGAATATTTTATTTAATTAACTCATAAATTCTATACTCTTTGGCCCAAAATAGTCGTATGTTTGGGCCAAAGTTGGAGATTAAGGAACGATTTTACGGAATGTTTTTACTATTAGTAAATATTTTAAGTATGAACTACTCTCCATGTGGTAATATTGAGGTCCACCCACGATGTTAAAATAAGGAACTGATGTCTTAAATGTATCTTTTTTCACTTGTTTTTTAAAAGAGCTCAAGTAGATAATTAATTATTGAAAATTCTGTTGCAATTAAAGTTATTCAGTAGAATCTTTTTTAAATTTGTAGTGAACAAAAGAGGAGATTGATAGTTCTTTTCGTTGTGAAAAAACTATGGCTCTAATCTTCACAAAAAATAGCAATAAAACCTTTTTTTTCATTTTCTTCTTGTTCTGTAATATGGGCGCTTAATGGTTAGGGATATCAACTTGAAGTCTTTAAATCACCCTATAAGAAGTCAACCTGAGGGCCCCTCATTTCCTCCCCACACTGAGCAAAAAGACGGTGCGATTAACTTTTTTCCTCATAACTTTAACACTTTTTAGGTGTAAAATTATATCAACATTTTTAATGTTAGTTTTACACCTTTTAAAGGGTAAAATTAACATGAAAAAGGGTAACTTTAACACCTAATACACCTAAAAAGGGTAATATTGGGATGGAAATGAGGGTTGTATTAATAATCTTCATGTTGACTTATGGGGAGTCGTCCGAAGACTGCAAGTCAATATCTTTAACCATTCACCACTTAAATGTATAAAAGAAGGATGTTTTAACTGTGTTTGCTGACCAATTTTAATTTTTTGTTGTTTTTTTGTAACCAAATTTTCTTTTGAGATGCTAATCTTTAAAATCAAAAATATAAACTTAAAAAAAATTTACACGTTTTCTTTAGAAGAGTAATTTTTATGATCGTTAATCATGTACATTCTTTGAAGAAGTAAGTTCTTCAAACAGTTTGAATAAATTTAGAAAAGAGTTTCCACACTATGTTATACGCAAAAAATGTAGCATCCTGTAGGTTTTTCTTTTTGTAATTCAAGTTCATCTTTTTGTTGTATTTGTGTCATAATATTATTCACTTCCAAATTAATGATGGCCCAAATTTCTTACATTGCGTTGCGATTAAAGATGTTAATCGAAAATTCTAAAGACAAAAGAACCTTGTATCAGTCAAAAGGCTTAAAATAACGAAAAGAAAATTATTTTGTAGGAAAATGATTACACGGTTAATATATGAATTTTGTCATAATATTAGCATGTACTTACATAATTTTTGTGTGTGTTAAAAATGTTACATTGATACACAAAAACACTGGTTTTAATTTCGAAAAAATCATAATAAAGTCATATAATTTTGTTAGTTCAATAATAATGGAAAAGTTGATTCAATCGGAGTCAATTTGGGTCCAAGTTGACTCTATCGGAGTCCGTAGAGTAAAAAAAATAGCTGTTGACTCTATTGGAGACTGACTCTATCGAGGGTTGACTCTATCGAGGTCCCACTGTAATTACGCTAAGCCGTCTCTCGGCTAATCCTCAGGTCTGTCAAGGCCCTTATGTTGTCTTTATATCAAATTTTCAACTCGAAATCTGTCTAAACTCATAACATATCATTTCCTTGTAATAAAATTTCCTTTTATTCAGAGCTCTAAATTATTTAATTTGTGTCTAGCGTAGGTTACTGGCTTGTCTTTTCTTACTTGAACTCAAGAAAGTGAGAACAGTATATCATCTGCTTTTTTCAATTTAACACCCGCCTGGAGCGCAAACAATAAGAGATAACGACTTTTGGTTTTCGTAACCCTTTTTATAAGGCTACATTACCTCTATCCGTTTCCTTTTCTATTCCTCCCATACGGTGAAACCTCTCCAAAAGTATGCTTGATCTCCGTGGCTAATTCTGCTCCGGTCTCCCTAAGAAATTTTCTATGAAATTATGCCAATAACTTAACTCTCTTGTGGGATGAGGAGCTGAAAATTGTGCGCAGTTCATAACAAAATTAACAAATAAAATCATTATATACCAATAAATTTATCAAATCCATAATTTTTTATAGAATCATTGTGATCCGATCCCATCACTGCAGTAATAAAGAATTAAAGAATGTGTAAAATAAAAATGTTCCACGTACAAAAAATCAGAGACACTTGGTGCAGGAAGATACTTGAGAAGATGATACAAATTCCAGATGCAAGTGCCTCTAGATGTTTTGCTTTGAGTAACTACATATGGTATACAGATGATCTAGAGCTTGGACTAGGTCAAACTGCACAACACCTTCTTGTCTTTTGCTTTTCAGCAAATTGCACCCAGTAAATAAGTACCGTGTTTGCTCGGCAATTTATCCATCTACTTGGAATCCCAAGATGATCCAAATTGATTCAGGCTTATTTACCTCATATGGGAGGAGATTTATTTAACAGCTTCCCCACCCTTTTCACATACAACTCTCTATATGGGCAAAAAGTTGGAATCCTAGTGAATTTATAATGAATTTTCGGATGATTTAAAGATCATTTCTCTTCTACTTCAATTCACCTTCCCATCCATTTGGCTGCATCAAGACATCAACGGCCGGAGTCAACATAAAATGATCTTCGTGCAAGATGATAATAGTGGAGTGATTATAAAAGACTTTGAGGAAGCAATTTTGGTCGAAGATTAGCTAGAAAGAGTCTTTTAAAGCCTGTTGTACTATCATTTCTTATGGCTTTTCATTAGGAAAATAGCCTATTTTGGCGAGTAGAAAATGCCATTGTTCAACTTAGTAATGATAAATTAATGGGATTAAATGGATTCGTTCATAAACAGAATAATACTAATTTTGGTATCATACAGACGGGCAGTAAACAATTAAATTTGGTAAAAAAATCAAATTTGATCAGTAGTTAATTTAGAACTTTAAAAACCAGGAAATTTTTATGCAAATTTTTGGCAAAGAAAAATAAGGAGATTTTTATTTTAATTGTAAGTACATCAGACATTAGTTATCATACCTGTTTTTTTTAAAGATTCACAATTTTTGATGGCCAAATTATTTTTTTACTGCTCTGTTTTATTTTCGACTAAATTATTTTTGTAGCTTTAAAGAAAAGCTATAAATAATTGTGATAACGTTATATCTTCACACCCTTTCCTGCTTTAAAAGAAAGTTTTGAGATAAATGTCGTACTAATATCTCAGTTTTTCGTCCCTGTTTTAGATTTAGAGATTTGACAGCTAGAGATATCAATATCGGGACTTAACTAACCCCCACAATTTAATATTATTATTTTCCAAAAATCACTTGTTTTATCATTGCAGTATCTCAGTCTTGTTTTTTATATTATAAATTCTAGTAATTTTATTTTTTTCATTTTGAGTTTAATACATTCTTTCTGTCTATATTTTCAAATTGCATGTATTTTATATTTAAAAATAATCCTTAAATATTTTACATAAATTATATATAAAATCTTTTATATAATATGTATTAAGAAATCTTAATTAATTTATTATTCAAAAAAATCAAACAATAAAATGGGGCAAAATACTTCATGAAATTACAGTATGACTACCCAAATGCCAACTCTTAAAAATATTTAACACTATTAAAAAAATGTGTAAAATTCCAGAGTAAATGGCAAATTTTTAAACTGTTTAACTTTTAATAAATGATTAATATCACAGAGATTCGCGGAAATATAAGAATCAACCTCTTTAACACTATTGGTGGCGTACTGTATAATTTAATCACATGCGGATAATTCTTAAAATAAATTGAGTGGGAAAGAAATTCGAACCTAACCCTATAACCCGTAAGACCGTCTTCAGACTAGAGGTTAAGCCCAGTTCCCGAGGGTCTCAAAACCTTAAACAACAACCGATTTTATTGATTTTTTAAAATGTAATAGGTCATTTGCCCTTAATAATCCAATCGTAAATCAAAATTTTCCAAAAAATCTTGACTGATAAGATATTAGAGAAGTTAAGCCATATGGCTAAGCCTTAAGTCTGAAGCCCGTATAATGGTCACTCAAGGGGAGCATCACAAAAATCAGATTTATTGCTATAATAAAATTCTTTATTTAGTTAAAATTGTTTTATCGCTCTTATTTATAGTCTTACAAACTCTTCTGAAGGTTTGACCTCATTTTAACCCTCCGTTTCGTTGTTGTCGTCCGTTTTGTGAGAAAGGTCAGAGTGAAAACCGCAAAAAATGTTGTGGAAAATTTCTTATTTACAAATGAAGAAAAATATAGATTTAATTTAATGAGTAAAGTTAATATTTTTACTGAAACGTATGTAAATTGTACTTTAATTATTTTATTTGATAAAGATGAAATAATCTTAGAATGAAGTGAGGACCTTTTGATTATGAAGGCACTTTTGGCCACCTAAAATAAAATTCCTAATTCGGGATATTTAAGAATAAGTGTAACTTCAACAGGAATAGTTTGCTCTATTCTAATATTCTATTGAGATATTACATCTAATATTTATTTAAAATTTAATTTAAAACAAATGCAGCTAAAAGTATTGAAACAAACATAATTGGGGAAAAGATATATTAGTTTTCAATAAGAATTACTCCTATAAAAATTCTCGAGAAGTTTTACAGATATATACATAAATAAATAGCTTCTAAGCATATTTATAAAATAATTCATTTTAATCTAGAAATAATTTCTATATTTGCGAGGCCATTAAAGCTTAAAATATCTAAAAAGTTTTATTCCAATTTAGTGTGAGTTTTAGGAAATTTTAATTTTTCTCTGTTAGGACCTAAACGAAAACACATAGATCTTTTTAAAACTTCTCTATTTTCTTCGCTTAGAGAAGTTTTAAAAAGGTCTATACCGTGTTTCTTGACTCCTAATTATCAACAAAAGACCAAGAATACAATTCGATAATGAAAAAACGAATGGTTTTTTGTGTTTAGAGGGACTGCTTGTAATTTTGGACATTTTGAGGGTAATTTTGGACATCACCAATAAATTAATTAAAATTATGGAGTTTTCATCTAATATTTATTGAATAATGTAATCTATCTAATTAGGGGAAAGTACTCTCCCTTCGAACGTTCATGCCTTCGTATAATGTGAGTTTTCTTTTACTTTTCTTAAAAGACTTAAATATTTCTATTACATATGAGTTAGTTTATTATCAATTATTAATAATTATGTGATAATTAGTGTAATTGTCTTAGGAAAATCAAAGAAAATTCACATTATTCGAAGGCATGAACGTTCGAAGGCAGAGTACTTTTCCCTATTAATTCTTCTCAGAAGCTTTAAACGATTTGAACACTAAATTCGTCCTGGACAGGCAAAGTAATGTGTCAATCTTCGCATACTTGGAGTACTAGAGTCAAGTCTCTTTAATGAAGAGTATGAAAAGGTTCCGAGCTCCTTAGAATATCCTACAGTTCCATCTCTTAAAGAGAAAGAGAACTTGGTAAGATACGTTCTTGAAATGAAGAACAGTGGGCATCCTATTGTGGTGGATTAGCTGTCCAAAATTACAAGCAAGGTGTCCAAAATTACAGTCAAAATTCATGTCTATATTTTCTTAAATTTTTAAATCTAATAGAATTAATTTAAAAAAGCAAGGACGATAAATAGCTTGTCATGGTTTCAAAGAACATTCCTGAGGAGGAAGTAGTAAAAAATTTGAATTCGCATTGAAAGTATTTCACTTTAGGACCATTGGTGCAAATATGCACCCAGTCCCAAATTACGAACACTCCCCTTATTGGAAAATGTACTCCAAAAAAATTGTATTCCTCTACTTTTTTTTTAATTAAAAAATAAACATAATAATTTCTTAAAAGACAGAAAATTTCCCTTTATGGCATCTACACATTGGAAGCAATTTTCGTCAAAAAGTGCATTTTTGACAGAATTTTGACGTTTGTGCCTATAGCATTGCAGGTAATTTCCTTCAAGAAAGCAATTTTTGATGAAAATTGCTGCCAATGTGTAGAGGCCTTTACTTTCAACAAGCGCGGGTGCAATCATGTCAGTTCAGAATTCGGGATTTTGTCTTTAAGGATTTTGGTTAATTCGAAATTTTGGTCTCCAGGATTTTGTCGTTTGGGATTTTAGTCAATTCGGGTTTTTAGCCCAATCGATATTTTGGTTTTCGGGATTTTGACCGAGACCCCGGCAAAATACTCTCTAGATTAAGTTATAGGCTAATTCAAGAGATCTGCAATTGTTTTTTTTTTAATTTTCTTCGCCGCTCATATAAAAGATATGACTTTAATTAAAACTTTAATATGCTTTCGAGAAAAGATATTTTAAAAACTTAAAGAGAAAAGAAAGAGGAAAATTATCGAATTTTTTACACGAAGTTATGTGATACTGACTTGAAGACCGAGATTGTGTCACAAATTGATCTTCTGTTTTTATTAAAAGTAACAGAAACTTGGCGATAACTTAGGAAATTTCAATGCAAATTTGTGCCAGTTGTGGGAAAAAGTAAGAATCCCATTAAAACATACAATTTAGCAATCCTTTCTTTCTCTCTCTCTAACTTTTTTTTTATTACCAAAGAGTAACTATTTAACATCTCTATCAATTTTAACTGAAAAATCAAATTGAATCCCACCTTCAATCAAGATAACATTTCGCGCGCGTTAGGGGAATAAACATTCAATTTTAATTCCATCTGCAACTTGGAAGTATTTTCTTATGTGATAGTCCCTTGGTATATGTATGCTATGCAGGTGTATGATGGTATAAACGCGTACTATCACTTGGAACAGTGCGAGTTCGTCTCTGTGAGAGGTGGCTCTGACCGCTTTTGGATGGCAAGTTCTTGGGGCTTCTGGTCAATCGGTTGATCCCACATTGAGTCAGTTTCACGCCACTCTTCGAACCATCTCCAGGCACAATCGATGCACATCAGCTCACCACGATCCTCGTGACTTTCGCGATAAAGTGCTGTGCGAAATTGCTTCTGTTAAATTTTTACAGAGGACGATTTCATATTCGGATTTTATAAGGAAAGTGTGTAAGAAATTGAAGGTGTTTATTGTGTATGTGATTCATTCCAGTGATTATATCGAGACTGATAGTGCAATAAAATAAATTCAGTGAATCTGACGGATACTTTGCAATTAGTGGGAGTTTTTTTCTCAATTTATTGAGGGAGAAAAGAACAAGAAAAAGGTACATTTTGATGCAAGAATAGCCATACAGTTTGTTGAATTATACAAGTGATCTTCGAGTTACGCATAAACATTTTTTAAGTGTGCAATTTGTTAAGAAAATTAAGCCTATTGATAAGCCGGAAAGCCAATTTAAGAGATTGAAAAACTTTTAAGATATAAGGTCAATTTAGAGATTACCTTTAAACCTTTTTAGAGATAAATTAAAAAAATTAAAATTTTATAATACCTTCCAGGAAAGTACTATCGAAATTCAGTATTAAGATACATCTAGAAGTATTTGGTCTTTAGAAGACAGAATCAACTGAATGAAAATTTTTGAAATCTAAATGAGTTTTCTGTAGGTATTACAATAGGTGTCATCTCCCCTTTTGGATCTTTTGGCTACTTTAAATAAAGTCGTTATTTTAAAACAATTCAGTACAAAATTACTCAATGTACTTAGGGGAAAGGCTCATAATTTTGTCCAGTTTCTTATTTTGGACACTTTGAGGATAAAATTGGACACTAAAAATAAATTGATTAAAATTATGGATTTTTATTCCAATATTTGATGAATAATGAATTATATCTCAATATTTGTTCTTTTTGGAAGATTTTAACGCTAAATACGTTAAATTTTGAATATGGTTTGAGTTGAAATTGCTTTGTTGAAAATTCAGTGTGAGCAATTGCTTACGAGAAAAATGACAGAACATCGTGTTTACTTCAGTTTTATTTAACTGTGATGAAGTACTAACAATGTTTCTTCACCTTTTTTAAGTGATATAATTAAATATTCATTGAATATTGTGTTGATTCACATTAATGGTGATTTGTACATTTGACCGGAAGTGAGATTTGCCTTGTGAATTACATTTTTCGTGTGAAAAATGGGAAATTTTCTATAAGAGGTTCACCAGTAAGGTGATAATCCTTATTTTGGACAGGTGTTTTTTTCACGAAATTTCGTGAAGGTTTAACTTTTGTGATGACTAGGTTATGTCAATGTCTGGAGAAACAAAGGGGCATCATCTCTACGAAAGAGATGTAGCGAGAAATGCCTTGAAAGGCTCCCGGAAAGGCCAGGGAATGCGCGAATCCGCACCTACTTGAAGTACCGAAGTCAACTCACTTTAATGAATGATATGTATGTATGTATGTAATTTATTTGCCAACATGTGTCTTTACAAAAATTCCCTATACCATGCGTCCGCCGCCGACTCAGCGTTGGTGACCAGCCTCCAAAGCCAAACGGCGGAAATGCTTCTTCTCAGGCTGTATAGTCTTTTGTCGTGTATAACGATCTTTTCCAAATTCAAGTTATTCAAATATTCAAATTCAAATATTGAAAGTTTCCGGGCTTCTTATGACATTCTACGTTTCCCTTAAATGAACAGGAAGAGGACTTGGTAAGATTGGTTCATGAAATGAAGAACAATGGGCATCCTGTTGAGGTGGATTAGCTGTCCATATTTACAGCCAAGTTGTCCAAATTAATAACCAAGTTGTCCAAAATAAGAGTCAAATTCACCTGTCCATATCAATTCATTTTTAAACGCATTAAAACTATTTTTTGTAAAAATAAGACGATAAAAGGCTTGCTAAATTTCTAAAGAACCCTTCTGAAAAGAGAGTAACAAAAAAAGTCAAGTAGTATTGAAAATATCGCACTTCAAACTTGGAAAATCGATGCTTATAAGCAGACTGTCCAAAATTATGAGCCCTCACCCTAGATATAAAACGAGTCTTTATAACTCGTGTATTTAAATTAAAATTCAATTAAACAGAAATCATCTAAACAGAAATAGGGGAAACTGGGGCACCACCAAACACGGGGTAGCACTAAACACTGTGATTTTTCAATCAGATATTCGACTTCTGATGACAAAACCTATAGAAATTTTTAGGCATTATAGGGATGCTTCTCCAGTAAACAAATGGTGGAGATAATCCAAGTAGTTTAGAAATGAAAATTAGTGTTTGGTGGTACCCCGTGTTTGGTGGTACCCCGTGTTTGGTGATGCCCCAGTTTCCCCCATGGTTTTGGCAAAGAACAGGGAGTGACTGAATTTTATGGGGGTCACCGAAGTTGATATCTCTTACCGTTTGACCTCTAGACAAAAATTTCATAATTTACTAAGTAATAAAATATTTTTATTAGACAAAAGTGTATACTTCAGTTTGTAAAATATAAATTGACAGCTAAAGGCAATATATGTATGTAGAACGTCGGTGTAAAGTCAAGTGCTTAATCAGTAAATTCTAACTAAGTAGAAAACTTATTTCTTTGTGTTAGTTAACACTAAAATAAATGGAAATTTGCCTTGGATTAACGATTCTCTTGTTTATTTGACTTTTGAAGAATATCCTTTTGACAAATATCGTTACAAAATCTTGTTTCCATGTCATATTTCCTAACTTGTCGTGACCTTTGTATTTTTAGGCGTGTTTCTTACATAATACTCCTTCTGTTCCGAAAAGAATCGTACATTTTTTCATGTACTAGCACGTTCGGAACGTAGGAAGTACTACACTGACAAAAAATGGGGTTGTGATTAACTTTTTTTCCTCATAATTTTAACACTTTTTAGGTATAAAAATATATCAACATTTTTTAATGTTAATTTTACACCATCTAAGGGTAAAATTAATATGAAAAATGGTAACTCTAACCCATAATACACAAAAAGCATAATATTTACACCGAATTCGGATCAATACTGCAAGATAAAATAAACATTTCCGGAATGTTATTTTAACTTTTTCGGATTTCTCTCAGTGTACTTATTGTGATGCTACGATTTGATCGACTTTCTCCGATCGATCGGTCTGATATCTACAGGATATATTTTCTAAGCAATCTCTTATGCCGAAAACGAACAGCCGAATTTTTGGAAATTTTTGGATTTTGAGAAATTTGTAAAAATAATCTTTTTTGAATTATCTCTAAGTTTGCTTTTATGAGAGGTCAATTATTTTATGTTCATCTTATAGTGCAGCTTAAGTATATAAAGTAAGAAAAATTAAGTTTGAAAAACAAGTTTTCGAGATATTTCAATTTTAAAAATATTCGAATTTTCAAATATTTTTCGGTTTTTCAAACTTATCTCGAAATCTGCTCACGCGATTTTTTTTTAAATTTAAACGTAACATTGTAGAGCTAATCGAGGAGAATAATTAAAAAGAACTTTAATAACGGTTCGAAATTTCTCAAGATAATTAATTTTTTACTAAATTATTCTATGAAAAAGAATTCCATTGTACTGTCTTTGTATGTGCAATAGGTGCAACAGACCTTTGAATATTTCGATTTTTCTCTTATTTACTAAAGTGAAAATTCTATTTCATTAATTAAAGTTAATAGAAAATAGGTAATAATATTAACTATATTTTATAGAATTGAAATTTTGCTTTGGAAAGTAAGAGAAAAATTTAAATATTTAAAGACAGGCCACTTTCCCCTAGAGTGGAGGAGTATTCACTGTTGGCCGTTATACAATTATGGACAGCTTGCAAAAACCTCATGTTCTTACCTAAATTATATTTCGAAATATTATAAAATTATTAGTTTATTTATGTGATTAACAATTTTCTAACTTTTTGATATCTGTTTTAAGTAAGAATTTGAGATTTTTGCGAGCTGTCCATAAGTGTATAACGTCCAAAAGTGATGACTCCACCCTACCAGTTTTTCTAAATAGTCTACACTGAGAAAAAAAGAGGGTGCGATTAATATTTTTTCCTCAGAAATTTAAGACTGGTGTAAAAATCAGTGTAAATATTAAGCTTTTTTAGGTATGTTATGGGTTAAAGTTACCCTTTTTTCATGTTAATTTTACACTTAAAAATGTGTAAAATTAACATTAAAAAATGTTGATATATTTTTACACCTAAAAAGTGTTAAACTCACGAGGAAAAAAAGTTAATTGCACCCTCTTTTTTTTTCTCAGTGTTTCTAATATGAATAGCATCAAACATTCTATTTTGTTCAGAAGAAAACTAAAGCATTATATCAAATTGAAAATGCTAAGAATGTTCATAACCTTTACATTTTCTTTGACAAGAAATATATATCTATTTTAAGCATTTTCAATTTATGATTTACGTTTTATTTTAATGAGCAAATTTAATTTTCATTGTCTCTCTTTACCAAAATACTGCTTTCTTTTAGGTGTTAGATGTCTGAAAATATATGCAATATTCCTATAAAGATTAACTGATTATTCTAAAATGAGTGCAGGAAACTACTTCACCCTTCCCTTTCCAGCCTTTATAACGGAAAATACCAAAAAAGAAATAAGGAAGATGAATTTGTATGAACTATGCTAATCTTAATTTATAATGTATTCAAGTTTGAACACAAAACTATTTATTAAAACCATTAAAACAATGTTTTTTGTGCATAACTTGCTTTAAATTCATGCTCCAAAAGGCCTAAAAATCAATTTATTCGGATTTTAGGGCAAGTTGAATCACTTTTATGTGGTCCTCAGATAGATTTTAAGACTTTTTTTTTAATTAGACGCAGAAATTTTCAGCATACGAATTTGCTTATCATGTTTTTCACTCAGAAACATATGAATTTTTCATGCTCACCTTATGGAGATGATCTTAAGTAATCCTCCGATGATCATTTCAGCAGACCATCCAACAGTCCATCTCATTGATAATTCCATGGCATGAGATCGCGTGTTTATTCAAATTGTGAGTGACATATACGCAATTCTGGAACGAAAAACAGCAGCTGATGTTGCTGTGAAAGCGACACCAATTCCTTAGGCGCATTCTTTCTCCGATCTACACAATTCTTTTAGCAAAATTTATGCACTCAAACCTACAGGTTTTTTTCCATGTTAAATGTTCTCACATTACGCCAAATTAATTCCAACTTCCAACATCTATTTTAGTTTTTTTTTCTTTCGTGTTGATTTGCGGAATTAGCACTTAATATAGGGATCATTAGAATGTGCTAAAAGGCTTTCCTCGCGACGAATTTATTTGTCTTAAATTTTTTAAACTGAAATAAATGAATTCAGAATCTGATGATCTTTCGTGCTATTTTATTCAAGAGTGGAAAGTTGGAATTCAAGGATTTCTTCTTGAGTTCTTTTGCATTTTTTTATCGTATTTCCGACAAGATCGTAATGTTGAAGAAATTTATTTTTATTCAACACAAATTCCTCAACCGAATGTTTCAAGAACACTCTTTTGGATTTATGTGATAAGAATTGTGATCAATATTTAAATTTTTGTTTTAAGTATCTCAATACAGTTTAAATGAATATTCTTGCAGTTTGAAAAATTTTTAAAACAAAATCGTCTGCTTTGAATAAATAAATTTTTAAGTGATCTAGTCCCTAATTTGTAAATTAAATTAAGTCAACAAGACGAAGAAATATGTCCCAAAGTTGTGTGATTTTCAGAAATTTTATCATTATTCTCAAGAAGTGCTAATGGAAATTGAAACGTTAGATTAATAATTAAACATAACTGCAGATT
The DNA here is from genome assembly GCF_024763615.1 of Phlebotomus papatasi. NCBI lineage: Eukaryota > Metazoa > Arthropoda > Insecta > Diptera > Psychodidae > Phlebotomus > Phlebotomus papatasi. The sequence goes on from NC_077223.1 coordinate 69,618,285, forward strand.
ATCACTTTAATAGGATATTTTGAGAAAAAAAATAAGCCATAGAATTCTCAAATTATTAAGTTTCCATCAATGTTTCTCCAGTTAATTTCTTCGCAAAGTACAAAATTACTCCAACAAGAAGACAATTAATCACTGACACGGTGAAAAGATCACCAGTGAAAACCCCAAACCGTAAAACAGTGTGATTAAATCAACGTGAGCAAAAAAGATCACCTCAAAAGAGAGTTTTTGTCGATTTTTTTTGCGGACAAATGGAAATTTTTACTGGGTTAGTGAGATGCTCCCGGTTTTTGCTCAGAGGCATAATTTCTGGAAGGTATATGCACATATATCAAGGTCTATTAGTAGGATTTCCTGTCGATAGAGAGAAAGAAAGCCAATTAACGCAGAAGATCATGCTCACAGAAGATCATAGAACTATACAAAGAAATTCTTGAATAGTCAATTAGAACTGAATTCAATTGTTTGGATGAAATAGAAATATTCCACAAACGTTTTTAAGCACTACCTAGGTGTTTAAAAAAAAATAATTAGATTTCTAAATGAAATAAAGACAGTTAGAAGTGGACAGGACACCTATGAATTGGGACCCTTTGAAATAAGACTTTTCTATTACACTGTGCAACAGTGATTTAGTCCCTGGGTTCGCATGCTATTTTTTCTATTGTTAGGGTCAAATGATTTACAAAAATACTTATCATTTTGATTTCATTTTGTTTTTGCGCCTGGAATCTGTAAAACTGTTTTTGCCGTTTCTTGATACTTGGGTGCCTATATCTTCGATTCTGCTGAACCGATTTATTTCTTAATATATGGGAACATTCCCGATAATCCTTTGGACGGATGGAGTTCGTGCAACCGACACCAGGGGTGCTGTAGTCTCATATCAGAAAACATGGAAAAATCGAACTTTTTAACACCTTTAATCAAAAATATCTTGAAAACTAGGACTGTCCCTAACAATCTGTTTAATGGGTTACATAGAGAATTTTATTAGCTACATTTTTATCCTTGTACAACTTTTCTCTCAGATTGTTTTCTAACCTCGAAATTGAGGTTCAAACGAAAATAGAGCACTTAGCCAATTAGAGAAATCTTTACTATTTCACACATTTTGATTTTCTCTTTTCAAATTTAGAAAACCCATTCCCAAATTTAAGGTGCTTCACTTCCCCCTATCTTCAGAGGTTTTTCTTTTTCTTCCACCCCCTCCTTCATTTTTGAAAATGTTTTGGAAGTAGTCAATGTCAATATTTCGTTCTTAAACACATATATCCGGAAACCATTTAGTTATTAAATTTTCGAAAGTCAAACTTAACCCCTTTGAAGGGTCTTTTTCTCAACCGATTTCCTTTAATTTGATTTTTTTTTGAAAGTTCTTGAAATCTCTAATCTGGATGCATCGGACTTAAACGGTCATGAGTAGGTAAAGTACCCGTAATTGATGTAGGTAACTTTCTCTAATATATTTTCCAAAAAAAAAAAAAAAGATTATTTGTTCGAAACCTTGAAACACGGATAAATGCCAAACGGTAAGAGATATAGACTTCCGGTCTTCGATTAAGTCAATTTTATCCAAGGCAGTCGTTTTGACTCTTCCTCCTCCTCTACTGAGGAGAGGTTTCTTTGACCTCTCCTCAGAATTGGTTCGTGGATATCGTGAAGGTCTTCTGTTTAAAAAGTGGCTTATTATAAAAGATGCCCCACTTACCCCTATCCTAATTTTTAAACTATTTGAATCAATCAGCCCTAGGGTGGTGAAACCATTCAATGCCATGTGTCAGTTAATAATCAATAAATTGGAGAGTTTGATATTCATTAAATATTACAATATTTTAGAAGTTCATTGTAAAGTAATCTAATCTATTAGAATATTAAAAAATTATAAATTTTTTAGGTGTTGCATTGGTTCCACTGTTTATATACAGTAGATCCTCGCTCAATCGGCTCGTTTTCAATTGGGCGAAAAATGTTTGTTGGGAATTTTCACCCTTGATTTTGAAGTAAATTTACTGAAATTCGCTGTAGTTTCTCCTATATCATTGTTATTCTTTATAATTGAGCGCTTTTTGTGGAATTTACAATGACTTTGACACCCAAATCTTTCGATAATTTAGATGACATTTTGCCCCATATGTCCGATTGAGAGAGAGTCTACTGTATAGTAATTTTAATTGCTTTTGCTTGTAATGTAGTGAAATATACAGTAGTTTTTGCTTAAAATATAAAAAAAATTATTTGAGGTATAACAATAGAATTTATAATAAAATAAATATAATAAATAAGATAAATATAAAAAAAAATATTTAAAAAAATCGTTACCAATATTTATTGCAAGATCGAACAATAATAATCATTATATTTTTGCAAGATTGAAGAATGTGCTAGTCTAATGAGAAAGATAGCAGTAAATATTACAAAGGAATTGTAAAATTATTAAGTAAATTAATATTTATGATTTTGTTATTAGAGTAATGCAAGCATGGATTGCCCAAGCCAGCCTTTAAACGATGCGAATTCTTTCTTCGCTACATGGTTCGTTATTTCTTAGTCACAAGAAGATAGGTAATCTAATCATGAATCTTATAAACTAATGTCTACATTTCTCTAAAATATGCAGCGAAATTTTTAGCAGAATTTGATAATTTGAAATGATCTGTTCAGAATTCAAGAAATGTTATGAGTGATAATGAATAATAAATAGGGTAATGTGGTATATTCATTTCGGGCCGGGTTTAATCATTTTAAATTTTTAAATATTGATTTCTTATTTTGTTTTTTCGTTGAAATTAATATTTATATTCTTTATTTCATCCAGAATAAGATTTTTACCGAAAATGATTGAAAAACGTTTAACTTTGAATAAAAAATAGCAAAAAATATAAAGTCAAACAAAGGAAAATGGTTATTTCGGAACCAGGCGTATTCGTGTACAAGATGTCCAAAACTTAATTTTTGGGTTATTGGATGCTATCAATTGAAATAATCTAAGATGTAAAAGTGCTTAAAAGAAAGGAAAGTGCTTGAGAAAGTGTCTTGGATTAATTCAAAAAGGAGTGTTGTACGAGATAATTGGTTTTGCACATGGCTAAATTTCCACTTAACCACGTAATCGACAAACGAAATAGATAGTAAACAAGTAACTCGTCCAGTCGTCGTCGACTACAAGGTCCATACTTGACTCTTATGAAAATTAAGATTCAATTTAATTGATAAAATGTGTAAAATCGTTAAAAAAAACTTAGCATTTTGTCTGGTGTCATCGACAAAATTGATTACACTAAAGATTTTGTGAATAGGAATGTGACACTTAATTTTCTCAAAGCTGCTTTTTGATAAAGAAAAGAGATGTGTGATACAAAAAATATTTTTTTTTAATCTATTACCGTTTGGTCAGGTCAGTTACAAAGAGTCGGTAGAAAAGCGGATACGACAGATAATTTTTTTAAGTCTTTAGGATCGCAATATTCTGCTAGAATGCTCTCCTTAAAAAATAGATATCGTCGGTCAGCTGGATCAGCAACTGTGCTAACTGAATTTACTTCGGTTTTGCATTCGTTGTAAATGGTGCATCGTTGCGTGGCATTTGCAACAAATGTAGACACAAAGTAAAGGCGTTTGGAATAGTTGCTGATCTAACCAACTATATATAGGCATCAAAAAATCTTCAAATTCGCAAATAAAAAGACTAGCTGAATTTGAAATTTGCAAAAATTCGAATTACATATTTTTAACTCTTACCATTATTTCTTTTAATATTCATTTTTATTTATTGTAAACGTTCAGTATATTTACTATTTTTATTTACATAGTATTTTTCAGTATTTTAATAGGCAAAATACTGGCTCTATTATACTGATGAGGCACTCGATTTGATCCTTAGTGAAATGGTGTTTAAGGAATAAAGTGAATAGGGGAACGCCCGATACTTTAGGACAACTAAGTTTCGAACGCTTCGAACAATTTATTTTTTTTAATGTCTTTTAAATGAATTTGGCCCATTAATATTATATTTTAATATCCAGTCCAATGTTTCAAATTTCCAGAAAAGAGCTATAGGGGAAAGCTCGCTTCCTTCGGACGATTCAAGCTTCGGACAATTCAATTTTTTCTCTATGTTCCTTAAGGATTTCACCATAGCTCTTTTCTAAAAATTTTAGGTATCGGACTACCTATAAAAATATAATATTATAATGGGCTAAATTAATTTATAACACATTGAAAAAATGATTTGTGCGAAGCATAAATCGTCCAAAGGTAGCGCGCTTTCCCCTACGTGAATTTCATAAAGAATAAAAAAGTTAGTTGCCCGAAGCTAGAGTCGTCCAAAGGTAGCGCGCTTTCCCCTACAATTGTTAATATCAATAGAAGTCACAAAAGCAAAGAATAAAGTAATTTGAAGCAATATTAAGAAAAAATAATAAATAGAAGTAAATAATAAAAAATTAAAAAAAGGTTTTATAGAAGATATCCAGTAAAAGGAGTTTTAAAGCATGCAGAGAGGAAAAGAAAATACTACAAGAAATAAAAATGGTAATTAACATAAGTACAATATTACCAAGGGGGTAATAAAAAATAAATAATAATAAGTCATTCTTAAGTGGCATGATGTCTCTTTTAAATACGTATTAAAGAACACCTTATATACATTTCAACAGTTTGAGGTTTGAGCTATTAAAATCAAAATAAAATCACTAATATTTATTTCCCAAGGTTTTAAGTGCATTTTAAGAAAAAAAAATATTTCGACATTTTCGTACATATTTGAAGTCATGCAATGATGTATTTTAGCGAGTCGAAAAACTAATCTACATTATCTCACAGTTAAGATGTTTTTGAAGGTGTTAATTTGGGTCACCTCAATTTGCCTGCGATGCCAAGAATTGTTTGTGTCACTGTCCGAATAAGATCTTTGGTGAAGAAAAAACTGATGAGCCATTGTTTTGGCGACTTTCTCTGTTTCAGCGTCCGAAGAAGAATCTTATGCAAAAAAAAGATTGTAAATTTGTGTGGGAAGAAGAATTGAGAAGGTCAGTCTCAATTCTTTAGGACTTTAAGCGTATTAGGTGAGATTCTTAACAATCTCACCTACTATAATCCTAACAAAATTTCATGTCGTCCGATCGCGCTCAAACTTGGCCAAAATGTGTTTCGCCACTTCCTGATCACGAATATATGGGGGGCTAAGTTACGTTCCCGGCCGGCCGGCCGGCCGTCCGGCCGTCCGGCCGCTCTTTGGAGCTTAATAGCTCCTAAACTAAAAAAGATATCGACTTGCGGTTTTCGGCAAAGGTTAAATATCGTATGAAAATTGCAACTTGGTGCATTGACCCCCCACCCCCCACCCCTCCTTCCGCCATTTTGAAGACCACCCTTTTTTTGTTTTCTCAATAGCTCCGCCCCTATGGCATCGAGCGGGCTCAAATTTTAGTATGTTATAGCTGGGCCTTAGAGCTTTCCATCAGTACCAAACTTAAGGTCCCCCGACCCCCCTGACCCGAGCTATAAGGGTCCAAAAAAATTTTCTTAAAATGGCCATAACTCCGGTTCTAATTGTCAGAATTTAAAAAATGAGGGCTTTTTGGAAAGCTCTCGTGAAATGCCACTTCCCCTTCTAACATCGCAAGTTCATAAAACCACCGCTAGGGGCGCTTTTTTTAAAAAGAAAATTTTTAAATCTTAAAAGTTAAATAACTCAAAAATTCCTTATGCAATCGGGCTGAAATTTTAGTATGTTGTAGCCGTTGATTATACCTATCAAACAAAAAAAACCTTAAGTCGATCCATAACCTCTGACCCGAGCTATAAGGGGTCAAAGTTCGAACATTGACCGGCCTCTATCTCCGGTTCTAATTAACATAGCGAGCTAAATTTTACCTTTTTGGTTTCGTCTCGATGAGCACTTTCAGATGGAAGTTCAAAAAGTCACCACAGGTGGCGCTGTGATAGCGTCAAAATTCATCGAAATTCAAAGTCACTTTTCTCAAAAACGGCATTGTGCAAGTTAATGAAATTTTAGTATGTTGTAGTCCAGTCTAGGACGTTTCCAAAATGGTGCGTATGTGCGCTGTGGTTTCAATAGAACCGGAGATATGAGGGGTCAAAGTTCACAACATTCAAAAAATCATATCTCCGGTTCTATGTGACCGATTTTGATGAATGAGGGCTTAAACGAAAGATCTCACCAAATGCTACAACTTTCTAGAATATTTGAACTTCGTGGGACCAACACCAGGGGCGCCACAGTCGAAAAACCAATTTCAATATCACATAACCTCAATTATCTCGACTGTCGCTGAACCGATTTTGATGATTACTTCGACATAATTGTAGAGCACATTTGTCTCTACATTTCGTCCATACATCATTTTCCACTCAGACTACGCTATCACTCCGATTTTGCCGTTTAAGTGTGAAAAAATTGATTTTTCCCATAATAACGCTTTGAAATCACTCAGATGCCAATTTGACTGCCTCTACTCCACCAAGACACTTAAAATAGGGGTTTAAATGGAAAGTCCCGCAAAATACAACAATTCTTTGATATAGTTGAAGTTCAACAAATGACTACTTGGGGAACTCTGGATGAAAAAACGAGTTAAGAAACAAAAAACCTCGCTTATCTTGGCTTCTGAGCAATCGATGAGATCATGTTCTATGAGAAAATTATAGAGAACATTCTGGTCTACATTTCACCCATATATCACTTTTCTGTCAGTTCATCCAAATCCTTGATATTTTGGTTTAAATACAAAATTTGTATAATTTCACGAATTTTATTCAAGATAACTGAATGGCGTCTCCCAACTTCAGCTCTAAATCGAATTTGCATGCACTCCGAGTTAGCTCACGTTAAGAATCTCACCTACATAAGCCGGTTAGGATTATCTGTCCCTTTTATGTACATCAAGAGTCGCCAGAGAAATAAACACATAGTAACTGTATCAGTGAGTATGCCGCTAATTATATCTCAATTGGAATCAATTGCTATATCGATGGTTGGGAAAATTTTCTAGAGAAGAAATCTTATAGACAGAAGAGTTCAATGATGGATAAGAGAGGTGACCTAGAGAGACAAAATATCAGAAAAAAATTTGTGGGAATTTATTTATAGATAGAAATGTAATGATGATCGTGCAAAATTAATTCTTCGGACAAAAGGATTGTGATTTTCGTGAAAGATCGTTGCAAATTCCATCTACTTTGCGATCACACCAATTGCTCCATATTCCAATCACAATCTGCAACTTGTCGCTGTCTATAGAAGTTGTTTAGAGAGCAAGTCTCAGAGAATTGTGCCACTATTTCCTTATATCAAACACACTGAACCGTTAATTTCACCCAGAAGATCAATTTATCGGTGGATATTGATCCACAGAACACACTGCACAACATCATAAATATTTTCCATGTTCGTGATCAATTCATATGTAAAGATACAATTCATTAAAATCCCATTCTTTTAGTAGTTCAGAATTTGGAGCGATACTAAAGAAGCCAATACGGTACAGTCGAGATCGAGGAAGGTCACTTAAAAACTGATCCTCTAAAATTATATATGATAATTCCTGACAATTATTATGTTTCGAATATTAACATACTTTTAAGTATAATGTTAAAAATAAAGTTCTGCTTTTATCAAGGTCGTGTTGAGCACAAAAATTTCTTAGAGGATTCCGTGAGTCGTGAAAACATCGTCAAAGTAGCACTTTAAACATATTTCTTCTTTACGATTTAACCCTTTATTTACAGCGTTGACATCAAAATGTAAAACGAATAGGGTAACCTTATGCATAATTTATTACTTTGTTTATTACAATAGTGACTATTCTGAGCCTAAATGCAAATATTATTATTATTATTATTATTATTATTATTAGTATTATTATTATTAATGCCCAAACTTAAAGAAAGTCTTTTATGGAACATTCATTCTTGAGTAATATGCTTATAGGAAAGTAAAAATTGATCAAAAAATAACTCAAAATGATCAGTAAATAAATTTACATTTTGGAGTAAAAGCCTGAAAAGTCTTCATACCTTTAAAACAAACATAAACAGACTATGTGAGTCATAATTTCTTTTTTTTTCATTAAAATATTGCGTCAGACATTTTTCTGTGTTATTTTCAATTCTTCTGGTGTGTGTCAGAGGATTGTCTTTTTCTCAAAACCAAAAACACTTCATTTTCTCCAAAACTTTGGACCCTCAATATGGGTATCCCTCCAATGGATTAAAATCTTCTTCATCTAAAATGATTCTAAGTCATTTAGAAAATTTTAATTGATCCATTCCTTATCGATAGTCGAAAGCTTTGAAGACAATTAAATCTTTTTGGTTTTGAGAAGAAGACACTTCAAGAAGAATACATTCCAGAATAAAGATTTAAAAGGCTCTGGAGAGCATATTTCTCAACTGAATTCGG